>NW_015159856.1:66175-66294 GCF_001447785.1 Gekko japonicus
GAGGGAAGTGTGATCGCGTTTATGCCGGCAGAAACGCCCCGTCTGAACGCACCCTGAGTGTAGGGCGGGGTATAAATCCAATCTCCTCCTCCTCCTCTTCTTCTTGCATTTCCTTGGAA
>NW_015159856.1:67917-70189 GCF_001447785.1 Gekko japonicus
GGGGACTGGTAATAGATGGGGACTCCTGCCAACCCAGCAGTTCGAAAGCAAGAAATTGCAAGTAGATAAATAGGTACCACTTCGGTGGGAAGGTGACAGTGTTCCGTGCGCCTTGGTGTTTAGTCATGCTGGCCACATGACCACGGAAACGTCTTCGGACAGCGCTGGCTCTTTGGCTTTGAAACGGAGATGAGCACCGCAACCCTAGAGTCGGATTCAACTGGCTTTATTCCGGCCAAGGGAACCTTTACCTTGACCAGGCGGGGGGGGGGAGATGCAGACCCAGACCCTTACTTGGCCTTGAAGCTCACCGGGTAACCTTGAGCTTTCTTTCTCTTGGCCTGACCTACCTCACAGGGCTGTTGTGAGGATAAAATGGAAGAAGAGAGAATCTTGTTGTGCCGCCGTGCCTTAGGCGAGGATATTCTGACGTGGAGCTTCTCCCTTGTGAACCACCTGGCGACTCAAGGCCGAAAAGGGGTTGCTACCTGGTGCTGGGTGTCTTACTCCAAGCCTTGGGGACCCGTGTGAAAGCCAAAACTATGTATTCAGGGTCTGAACTTAGAATTTGCTTGGCCTGAAATATTTATCTGGATGATATAACATATGCAGCAGACGAAGGGCTGTTTTTGTTTTTGTCCTATTGCTGTACTGAGATTTCAGATGTTTATGTCTTTAGATTTCTAAGCCGCTTTGATTCCTCCACTGCAGGAGAAGAGCAGGGCAGAAGGATTCTGGCTCAATCAATGCAAACCCCCCCATGTCCTTGGAGGAAGAACAGGGTAAAAATGCAGCAGATACATAGATTGACAGAAACAAGCTTGACATCAAATCGTTATACAGGAACTGGAATGACAGCTCCTAGAGTGGAAGACGTTCCCGGGACAGAAGAAGAGGAAGAAGAAGAAGAAGAAGAGGAAGAAGAAGAGGAAGAAGAGGAAGAAGAGGAGGAGGAGGAAGAAGAAGAGGAAGAAGAGGAGGAAGAAAAGGAAGAAGAGGAAGAAGAGGAAGAAGAGGAGGAGGAGGTTTGACTGCCATTTCAGGAATCAGTGGAGAGAGATGAGTCTGTGCTGAGAGGCATCTCCTGCAGGGATCTATAAACCTGACCCCCTTGCTCCAATTCACTTAAAACCGGGGGGGTAGAATAGAGGGAGAAGTGGTTGAGCAGTGGAACAGTCTGCCTCAGGAGGTGGTGGAGGCTCCTTCGCTGGATGTTTTCAAGCAGAGGCTGGACGACCATCTTTCGGTTATTTTTAGGACTATCTTTTGGCTGTGCTCCTGCAGAGTGCAGGGGGTTGGACTAGATGACCTGCAAGGTCCCTTCCAACTCTAACATTCTATGATAAGTATGTTCCATGCAAATTTGGTGGCATTATCTTTGCAAACAGCTGCCCCAGAGCCAGTGTGGTGTAGTGGTTAGGATCACAGACTAATCTGGGAGGACCGGGATTGATTCCCCACTTCACATTCAGCTGCTGGTGTGACCTTGGGTCAGTCACAGTTCTCTCAGAGCTGTTCTCTCAAGAGCAGATCAAAGAGCTCTCTCAGAACCTCACAGGGTGTCTGTTGTGGGGAGAGGAAGGGAAGGAGATTGTAAGCAGCTCTGAGACTCCAAGTGAAGGGCGGGGTATAAATCCAATCTCCTCCTCTTCCTCCTCCTCCTCCTCCTCCTCCTCCTCATCTCCCATTGAAAATAATGGTCCAGTTTGAGCCAGTTTGGTGTAATGGTTAAGTGCGCCAGTTTGGTGTAGTGGTTAAGTGCATGGAATCTAATCTGGGAGAACCGGGTTTGATTCTCCACTCCTCCACATGCAGCTGCTGGGTGACCTTGGGCAAGCCATAGTTCTGTCAGAGCTGTTCTCTCAAGGGCAGTTTCTGTCAGAGCTCTCTCAGCCCCACCGACCTCACAGGGTGTCTGTTGTGGGGAGAGGAAGGGAAGGAGATTGTAAGCAGCTCTGAGACTCCAAGTGAAGGGCGGGGTATAAATCCAATCTCTTCTCTTCTTCTCTTCTCCCCGATCTCCAAAACTACGGGGATTCGAATCACAAACCGATGTCCTACGCCCAACTAAGCAATCCTGGTGACAATCTCCCCCCACCCTGCCCAGTTCTGATGTTATAATGGGATTCTGCTTGAAGTGCGCCCCGACCAGCCAACACTGGGAAGCCGCTCTGGCTGAAGAACTGCTGCTGGATCCTCTCTGGACGGGGAGTGCAGCCAAGCACCGGCTGGCATTCCCCCCGGGACAAGCCGCCTGTGCTGGTGGAAATGT
>NW_015159857.1:0-4171 GCF_001447785.1 Gekko japonicus
GACTGGCTTCCGAGCAAGGGAAGCCTTTTCTTTTATTTGCAAATATTGATATTCAAAAAAAAGTAGTCTTGCTAAAATCACATTTGAAATAAAATACAAATAAGCTGTGATTCCCCGCTAGCAGTTAATATTTATGCAAAAGGTAAAGGTAAAGGTTCCCTTGCTCGAAAGCCAGTCGAATCCGACTCTAGGGTTGCGGTGCTCATCTCCGTTTCAAAGCCGAAGAGCCAGCGCTGTCCGAAGACGTTTCCGTGGTCACGTGGCCGGCATGACTCAACACCAAGGCGCACGGAATGCTGTTCCCACTGAAGTGGTACCTATTTATCTACTTGCAATTTCTTGCTTTCGAACTGCTAGGTTGGCAGAATATTTACGTAATAATATTTCAACAATATTTCTTCAAAACGTTGGCTTGCATTCAGCCTGGCACTTCCAGCACCACGTAGCATTCTGCCCCAAAACCATGACTCCCCCCCCCCTTTCCCAGGGCAGCTCCAAATGGCCCTTGAACACCATTCCCCGGTAGTTGCCAACCTCCAGGCATGGCCTGGAGACCTCCTGGAATGACAGCCGATCTCCCGACTCCAGAGATCAATTCCCCTGAAGGGAATGGCTGCCTTAGAAGGTGGACAATAAGATGTCATACTCTGCTGAAGTCCCTCCCCAGAGCCTGCCCTCCTCAGACTCCACTCCCAACCTGCAGGAATTTCTCAAGCCAGAGCTGGGATGGGGGTCTCCTTCCATCCGGAACAGGATTTCAGGGGACAGTTTGGGCTGTGCAAAAGGGGGGAGGTGAGCGGTCTTACAAGGTAAATTTTCCATTTTAAGAAGACAGGATGAGAACTGCCGTTTCCTGGGGAAAATATTTGACAAGCGCTCTCGTTCCCTTTCATCGACAGAATCCCTCAGCTGCCGAGATTTCGGAAATATGTGAAAGGAACAGCCTCAACGTAGCACACGGACTCGCCTGGTCTTACTATATTGGCTATTTAAAAATCATTTTGCCTTGTAAGTAAGCAATGTCAGTGTTCTCCTCTGTGACACAGGAGCATAAATTGGAATAATATCCTCCAGAATTCATGGAGACTTGTTTTCTATGTGTTCACATGTTTAGTCCCTTAAAAATAATTAGTGTAAGAGAATATGCAAATTTAGAGGATGAGGGTCAATGCTGAATGCAAGCGTTCCCTGTGCTGTAAAGACAATTAAGTGCAAATTATAGATTACATAGTCTTTAGTTTGAGTAAAGTTTGAAACTCAGTGTAATAGATGCAAATGTGCATATTTTGCGTATACCCATTTGCATGCATCTTAAATTTACTGTACCTTTTTTGTATTGGGGAATTCTTTAAACGTTGAAGGTGAAGTCTAGTGACAAGGAGAGAGATGTGAGTAAATGTGCGGTAATATTGTATGATTTGGGAAGGGTGTGAGGATGAGGGGCAAACTCTTCATGAGATGCAAATACAGAAGAAGAGGAGGAGGAGGAGGAGGAGGAGGAGACTGGATTTATACCCTGCCCTTCACTACCCAAAGGAGTCTCAGAGCAGCTTACAAACTCCTTTCCCTTCCCCTCCCCACAACAGACACCCTGTGAGGTAGGTGGGGCTGAGAGAGCTCTGACAGAAACTGCTCTTTTTCAAGAACAGCTCTGACAGAACTATGGCTTGCCCAAGGTCACATCAGCAGGTGCAAGTGGAGGAGTGGGGGATCAAACCCGGTTCTCCCAGATTAGAGTCCGCGCACTTCACCACTACACCAAACTGGCTCTCACAGCCGCAGAGACCATTTCCGCAGTAGTGAAATTCCCCGCATTGACGTTTTTAAAACTGCGTGTTATATGAAATTTTCCGAGGTAGATTTATCCTCACCAAGCGCAAAGCCGAAGTTGTCTCCTCCTTACCCCGCGTTTTCAGAACTCACTAAAACCGGGGATTCTGAAAATGCAGGGTAAGAAGGAGAAAACTTTGGGTTTGTGCCTGGCGAGGAATAATCTACTGTGGAAGATGTCACATAACACAGTTTTAAAAACGTCAGTGTGGGGGGGGGGATTTCACTACTGCGTAAATGGTCACAGTGGAACTTTTTTGCAGAATTTCAGCACAGATCGGACATATGGGGCTCCTCACAGACAGACTTCTCCACTCATTGCAACAGAGAATGCTGCAGTTCCAAGTATGAATCCCTTTGTCTGGTCAAAGGAGTCCCACGTGTGCCCTGAAGCTCCCGCAACTGCAAGCTCACAGGATTAGGGCAGTGAACTAGAAATGTCTGTAAGCCCTCAGAACCGAGGCTACTGGAGGTGATCCCACTTCTGGGGTTCGTCTGTGACAGGGCCGAGTGTTCCCTCTAAGCTGAGTTAGTGTGAGCTAGCTAGCTCACAGTTTTTTAGCCTCCGGCTCACACATTTTTGCCTTAGCTCAGGAAGGATAGCTCCAGAGCAAACTAATTTATGCAGTCAGGGGTCATTTCGTAGAAAAAGAGGTGCAGGAGCTCATTAGCATAACTCGTTAGCATAACTTATTCGCATATGCCACACCCCTTCACATCACCGGATGTGTGTCGGAAGGCAACACCCACCACTCAGGCTCCACTGGACTGTTTTGGATTGCCAGCTATTGGGGGGGGGGGAGAACATGCAGATTTGTCCTCGCAGAGGAGGGAGAGCTTGTGCCTGAATAAAACTTGGTCTTAGAGGTGCCACTGGACTGTTTTGGACCGGGGGGCCGGGGGAACTCTGCAACCTACCTGGCTGCTTCTTGCTCTGACTGAGGGCTGCTGGGAGCAGGGGGTGGGGCTTGTTGCATGTGCCCGCCCCCTGGGCTCTTTACTGCCGGAGCTCCGCTCCTCTGCGCTCCTGCAGGAAATGACCCCCAAGACTCCACAGCTTAGAGGGAACATTGGGCCCGGCATCAGCATACCTTGAGGGGGGGGGGCAGCTGCCCGGGCCCAGCTCTTCTGGTGGGGGCCCACTGATGCCAGCCTCCACCTGACCAACGTCCCTGCTGCAGCCCATCTGCTTGTGGTCGGCCCTCCCACCATCCACCTTCCCAGCTGCATGCCTGGCCCAATTTTGGGCAATTCTGCACTGGCTTTTCCCTCCGTTGTCTTACCAAATCCACGTTGGAACCGAAATGCCCCTCTGCGTCGCACGCCGCTTCCACTTCCTTTGACAATCGGATCTTATGGTGCCCTCCGCCAATGCTCCCTCTAAGCTGTGGAGTCTTGCGAGCAAAAATTCTACTTTGTGAGCTGCTGGCATTAAAGGTGTTAGTTTGCTCTGGAGCCATCCCTTCCTGAGCTAAGACAAAAAGGTGTGAGCTGGAGGCTGAAAACTGTGAGCTAGCTCACACTAACTCAGTTTAGAGGGAACAGTGCCCTCCACACTGCATGCCGCTTTCGGTTCCTTTGCCCATCGGGTTTTATGGCACCTTCTGCACGGATTTATGGCCTCCATAGATTTATGGCCATTCAGGGGCGACTCTGCAGTCAGTACGCTGTTGCCCCAAGGTATTTGAATGTGGTCAGTGTTGAGAAAATGTGGAGCGAACGCCAGATGCAGAATCGCCCACAGGGAAGAGGGTAAGACGAGCGGTGGGAGGACGGAAAAATGAGCAGGTGGGCGGAGGAAGGGCAGGTGACGCAGCGGTGGAGGAGAAGAATGCAGACAGGTAGACAGGCAGGTGTGAGTGACAACAAGCGGGAGGCGGTGAAGGGGACCCTGGCCAGTCTCTGCCCAGAGCCCACTGACACCTGGAAGCAGCCCTGGTCCATAACTTGATGGGAGACCATCTCAAGGACTACACATAGGCTGTGGTCACGTGGAACCAGCCGGAGCAGAGGGGAGGCGAGGCCAGGGCTCTAGTCGGGGGGGAGCTCTCAGGTATGGAGCTCCGGAAGAGAACCTCTAGGGGGCGGGGCGGTCATGTGGTGAAGCCCCGCCCCCTTCTTCACCCCGCCCTCTGCTTCGATCCTCATTCCATTCGGGAATGAGGACGAAGCAGGAGGGTAAGTAGCCGGGCCTTCTGACACACTTCCGGTGATGTCAGGGGGTGTGGCCTTCTGTCACTTCCGGTGATGTCAGGGGGCGTGGCATATGCAAATAAGTTATGCTAATGAGTTATGCTAATGAGCTCCGGCAGCTCTTTTTCTACAACAAGACCCCTGAATA
>NW_015159857.1:4581-13072 GCF_001447785.1 Gekko japonicus
TATCCGTTCTAACCCGACCGCTCTGCAGTTTCATGGAGTGCCCACGAGTTCTTGTATTGTGAGAAAGATCCGTCGGGCATTCGCACCTATGTCAGATCTAAAGGCGCGTGCGATCGCAGCCACAGACAGTCCCTCTCTCCTTAGAAGAAAGGCAGGGTACTGAAACACATTCTGCCAGACGGGTATCAAAATTAACAAATTGCATCCCTGATTGCAGAGAAATGTCCAACGATAGTCATGGAAACTGGAAAGTTCATTGTCATGCCAGACGGGTATCAAAATTAACAAATTGCATCCCTGATTGCAGAGAAATGTCCAACGATATTCATGGAAACTGGAAAGTTCATTGTCATGCTGTTAACTCCATCCTGAGGTGTGTGTTTTTCCCCTCCTCCTCCATGCCTTTCTTTGTCACGAAGACCTTAAAGATTCGATTCGTGTTTTCAACGAAAATAACAATTGTTTGCTGAAATGCAACACAACAGTAACTGGAAAGTTCATTGTCATGCTGTTAACTCCATCCTGAGGTGTGTGTTTTTCCCCTCCTCCTCCATGCCTTTCTTTGTCACGAAGACCTTAAAGATTCGATTCGTGTTTTCAACGAAAATAACAATTGTTTGCTGAAATGCAAGAAGACTTGGAAACTCCACATCCTGATACCCCTGACCTGTGAGGTGTACGATAGCTTGGGGGAGGCTGACAGTCGTATTCAGTTCATAAGCAACCTCCCAGAAGTGAGTGTGGATCGAGCCGGCATTAAGAGGAGAACCTACAAACACAGCGTCTATGAAGTCTTGGGTGAGAACAAAAAGGTGAGTCCCGCGGCAGCCTCCTCCTGTGCTCGGTCAAGCCCCATCCCTTCCCTTCCTCAGACAATATTACTCATGCTGTTCCTTGGGTGAAAATGAAAGGCAGATTTCCCAGGATTCTGTGCCAGAGAGCCAAGTCAGGAATGGAAAATGCGGTGCCTTTGAGGATAACCGAAAACATTCTTTCAATCTGCAGGGGTAAGAACTATGAACAAGAGCGGTACCGTCAGGGCTCTTTTTGTAGAAAAAGCCCGGCAGGAACTCATTAGCATAATAGGCCACACCCAACAGCAGAAACTCGTTAGCATATTAGGCCACACCCCTGACAACACAGCTCATTAGCATATTAGGCCGCACCCCCATGTTACCAGAAGTGTGGTTATCCAGCCACACCCACCTTTTGCTTCTTATTCTGTTTACCTTGTTTGTGGTCAAAACCCAGGGCCTTTTTTTGTAGCAGGAACTCCTTTGCATGTTAGGCCACAGAACCCCTAATGTAGCCAGTCCTAATGAGTTTCTGCTGTTGGGTGTGGCCTATTATGCTAACGAGTTCCTGCTGGGCGTGGCCAACTTGGGAGCCAGCCGGAACTCCGTTCCTGTGTGTTCCTACCCAAAAATAGCCCTGGTACCGTAATAGCAATATGGCAGTGAAATCAGATGAATGAGAAAGGCTGAAAATACTTTTCTTTTGTTTGTTCATTCATTCGTGCTCTACTCCGTCTCAAAAAATTCTGAGCTGGTCTATCTGGCCAGTTGTCATGGCCGCATTCTGCCACGGCAGGGGTTAGACTAGATAACTAGCAATTTCTGGCTGTTGGCCCTCCATCGACACACGTGACATCAGTGAATAGATGTCAGTCACACAAATATGAGGCAAGCCCATTCCTCTTAAGCTTACTACATAAGCAGGACTTGCACTTTCTTGCTCCTCCTTCCCAGAACTGTAATCCTGTGCTTTTGGCTTCCAAACCGACTTGAAGCAGAACTGGAGTTTTTGGTGTTGACTCTTACCCATTTTCAGGCAACCAGTAACTATACTGTTCAGTGCTGGCTGAAGGACATCGCCTAAGGACATTGGTCCTTTGGGGGGCCGCGGTGGCTCAGAGATTAATGCACTGAGCTGCAGACTGGAAGGAGTGATGGAGTGAGCTCCCGTCTCTGGCCCCAGCTCCTGCCAGTCAAGCAGTTCGAAAAGCAAGAAATTGCAAGTAGATAAATAGGTACCACTTCGGTGGGAAGGTAACAGCATTCCTTGCACCTCATGCCAGCCACATGACCACGGAAATGTCTTTGGACCGTGCTGGCTCTTCGGCTTGGAAACGGAGATGAGCACCGCCCCCTAGAGTCGGATTTGACGAGCTTTCGAGCAAGGGAAACCTTTACCTTTACTAATCCGTCACTAGGATACAATACAGGGCTGTCATCCTTACCCAGGTCTAGAATTACCTTTAAGGAGACAGGTGTCATATTTAGCAGGCAAATCTCTTTTTATTGAGGATAAATAGCGTCTCCCCTCCCTTGCTGTTAGCAGCAGGTTTCCAGACCTCATTGGCCTCACTCTTTTGTTCTCGGAATCCTCTGGCACAGATAAGCTAGGGAGGGCAATGGGTGTGTCTCTGCTCGAAGGGAGCTTCACCATGTCCAGGCCCTCATAAGAACATAAGTAGAGCCATTTTGGATCAGACCAAAAGCCCATCCCGTCCAGTATTCTGTCAACCCAGCGGCCAACCAGCAACCTCCAGGAAGCCCACAAACAGGAAGACTGCGGCAGCGTCACCCTGCCTGTGCTCCCCAGCAAGCAATGAAACAGGCATACTGGTTCCACTGGTATTCCGCTGGGCCACTGGCTGCCAATGTTCCCTCTAAGCTGTGGAGTCTTGTGAGCAAAAATTCTACTTTGTGAGCTACTGGCATTAAAGTTGTGAGTGAGCGATTTGGCTGCTGCATAAATGAGTTTGCTCTGGAGCCATCCCTTCCTGAGCTAAGAGAAAAATGTGTGAGCCAGAGGCTAAAAAACTGTGAGCTAGCTCACACTAACACAGCTTAGAGGGAACACTGCTCGCTGCCTGTTCTCCTGCTGAGGAAATAGCAGATGATCCTGCCCACTTAATACCTTCTGGATATTATACCAGGAGGCTCACTAGTAAGAGGGGCCTGGAGTCACCATTAGAGTGTCAGACTAAAGCTGGAAAGACCCAGGTTCAAATCCCTGCTTGCCGTGAAGCAGTCAGTGTGACCTTGGGCCAGTCCCCCCCCCCTCTCTCTCTCTCTCTGTGCCAAACCTACCTCACAGGCAATGCTCCCTCTAAGCTGTGGAGTCTTGTAGGCAAACATTCTCCTTTGTGAGCTACTGGTATTAAAGTTGTGAGCGAGCGCTTTGGCTGCTGCATTAAATTAGCTTGCTCTGGAGCCCTCCTTCCTGAGCGGAGACAAAAGTGGGTGAGCCGGAGGCTAAAATAACTGTGAGCTAGCTCACACTAACTCAGCTTAGAGGGAACACTGCTCCCCAATGCTCCCTCTAAGCCGTGGAGTCTTGCGAGAAAAAATTATACTTTGTGAGCTACAGGCGTTAAAGTTGTGAGTGGGCGATTTGGCTAATGCATTAAATTAGCTTGCTCTGGAGCCATTCTTCCTGAGCGGAGACAAAAATGGGTGAGCCGGAGGCTAAAAAAACTGCACGCACACGAAAGCTTATACCCAGAATGAAACTGTGTTGGTCTTAAAGGTGCCACTGGACTCCAACTTGGTTCTGCTGCTTTAGACCAACACGGCTACCCACCTGAAATCTATCGCTACACTATTTTGGTCGAATCTGCATCTGTCTTTCCCACCGGTGTCCCAGCCTTCCGACTCCGTCTTCAAAAAAACCCGTCTACATTTGGTTTCGTTTTCACACCTCAACAGTGCCAGCATACTTTTGCATGTCTGCATATGTTTATCGCCCTCTCGTGGTTTCGTTTTCACACCTCAACAGTGCCAGCATACTTTTGCATGTCTGCATATGTTTATCACCCTCTCGTGGCGGCTCCACTGTCACTGTGCCTCTGCACTGCTTTAAATGAATCTTCTCCAAACGACGTTCAAACAAGCATAGAGAAAGACGGCATCACAGCAGCACGAAACTGATTTAAAAATGAAAATGCAGATTCGACCTTTGTCTAAAAGCCTTTATGCTATGTAGACCTCCTTGACTAAGCAAATGAGGATTTCCTAAAGCATGAAGGCTGACCTTGGGAACTGGTTAACTGCATCGCACATCTGGGCTGTCTCACCTCCTCAACGGGTTCTTGGATTTTCTTACCAGTTACACAGTTCCGGGAATGCTGTCCAGGGAAGGGAAGCGGGCAGCAGTTCCACAGGCAGAATGCCACTCAGATCTTTCCCTTTCCGCATTCCTCTAGACGCATTATTGTGTGGTAGAGTACGCCACCCCTCTGCAGTCCCTCCACGCCATGTCCCAAGACGACAGCGCCGCTTTCAGCAGGCAGGCCCGTCTGGAACAAGCCAAGCTCTTCTGCAGGACGCTGGAGGAAATCTTAGAGAAATCCAAAGAGTGCTCTGGCTGCTACCAGCTCATTGTATACGATGGTAAGAAGGGAGCCAGAAGCAGGGGTCATTTCCTAGAAAAAGAGGTGCAGGAGCTCATTAGCATAACTTATTTGCATAAGCCACACCCCCTGACATCACCGGAAGTGTGTCAGAAGCCAACACCCACCGCTCAGGCTCCACTGGACTGTTTTGGATTGCTAGCTATTGGGGGGGGGGACGTGCAGATCTGTCCTCGCAGAGGAGGGAGAGCTTGTACCTGAATAAAACTTGGTCTTCAAGGTGCCACTGGACTGTTTGGGACCGGGGGACCAGGGGGAGGGCTCTGCAACTTACCTGGCTGTTTCTTGCTCTGAATGAGGGCTGCTGGGAGCAGGAGGTGGGGCTTGTTGCATGTGCCCACCCCCTGGGCTCTTTACTGCCGGAGCTCCGCTCCTGTGCGCTCCTGCAGGAATTGACCCCTGGATAGACGGCTGGTTGTGAACGGTGGGAGTGGGGGAGGCAGTGGGGTTGGGTTGGCTCTCCCATGGTGTGATGGTTTCCTTTTGTGGGATGTGATCTAAGAGGGTCAAGCTAACAAATAAATTGTTATAAAAATATAAATATTTATTATGGTGTACACATAAACAAAACATACATAAGGTTAAAATAAATAGTCCAGATATCAGACTCTTCAAGCTTATTACATTCAGAGCTGATAGTTACACATGTCCAATTGATGGGTAAAATTTTTGACCAATAGATCGTACGCATTTTGGCCACTTTGGGCCTTCCTCAGTGGTCAATATTCCTATTGTACAATAACACACATCCAGAAATAAATGCATAAAATTTTTTTTCTATAGAGCCAGGTGTTGCTTTCTCATACTCTTTGCAGTTCCTAAAAGTTTGTATAATGGGCCATAGATTGTAACTGCACAAATTCTCCAAACTATTCTGGTAACGAATATCCCTGGCATGATGACGTCACTTCCGGGTAGGCTTGCCAAGTCCCCCCGGGGGGGCGGGAAAACCCCCGCTCCAGAGGCCCGTTCCCCACCGCTGGCGGATCGGGCCCCGGGGGGAACCCCACCCCGACGTGCACGTCACCTCGAAATGACGCGGCCATGCCGGGCATGCTGAGGGCGGGGGCACTGTCATCCGAGGGAAAACTCTATGGTTTCCCTTGGATGCTCGTGGCCCTGCCCCCAGCGTGCCCGGCGTCGTCACATCACTTCCAGGTGACGTGCGTGTGGCGCATGCGCGCGCTCCAGACCCCAGATGGGAGTCCCCCGCTCCAGAGGAAATTACACTTGGCAACCCTACTTCCGGGTGACGTCATCACGGTGCACACGAATGTCCCGAACTGGGACTAAACCCACCCACTCCCACCGGAAAAGGTAAGGGACCTGGCAACCCTGCCTCAGCTGTTGAACCCCCCCCCCCTGCACCTTCTCCTCAGAAACAAGTTAACATCTCATTTTGTTCTTCCAGACTCGGGAGAAAACGACAAGCATTTCCTGTCCAAGGAAATCCTTCGGCACCTAAAACAGCAGGATCAGGAGGAATACGCCGTGTGTGACAAGGAGGACGGGGGCATGCACACACAGGAATGTACGCCTGTTGAAGATACTGAACTTCTAATTAGCGACTTTGACCAGCCTCTGTCTTTGCGTAGCGACTGCTACTGAAATAGGGGGAGGCGTCTTTTGCCTTCACAGCCAAACTAGGCCTGGAGGCGTCCTGGAGTTACAGCTTATCTCCAGACTCGAGAGATCAGTTCCCTCAGAGAAAATGGCTGTTTCGGAAGGTGGACTCCATGAAATTATCCCCTCCCCTCTCCAAAGTCCACCCTCCCCAGGCTCCACTTTCCACAGGACGAAATCGGCCTTCAAAGGTTTACGACAAAAAGCAGACCGTCTCAGCCGCTGCGGAATGGGTAGCCAAGCGTTCTCTGCCAAGTATCGGGTTCAAATTGTGACTGAGGGCCTTGTTTCCATTTAACGTTTTAACAGATTGCTGGGAGCTTCCAACAGGAAACTGCAAATGGCCTCAGCCAGGGCTATTTTTGGGCAGGAACGCACAGGAACGGAGTTCCGGCTGGCTCCCGAGTTGGCCACGCCCAGCAGGAACCCATTAGCATAATAGGCCACACCCAACAGCAGAAATTCATTAGGATTGGCTACATTAGGGGTGTGTGGCCTAACATGCAAAGGAGTTCCTGCTACCAAAAAGGCCCTGGGTTTTGACAACAAACAAGGTAAACAGAATAAGAAGCAAAAGGTGGGCGTGGCTGGATGACCACACCTCTGGTGACATTAGGTGTGGCCTAATATGCTAATGAGTGGTGTGGTGTGGCCTAATAGGCTAAGGAGTAACATTAGGTGTGGCCTAATATGCTAATGAGTGGTGTGGTGTGGCCTAATAGGCTAAGGAGTAACATTAGGTATGGCCTAATATGCTAATGAGTGGTGTGGTGTGGCCTAATAGGCTAAGGAGTTTCTGCTGTTGGGTGAAGCCTGTTATGCTAATGAGTTCCTGCTGGGCTTTTTCTACCAAAAAAGCCCTGGCCTCAACTTTTATCCTGAAGTCTTCCAAAAAGAAAGGTTAACAAGCAGGGAGAGGGAGAGGAAAGATCCGTTTGATGGCTACTTCCTCCTTCCCAAAGTTGCCTCGTGGTACAATTGGGGGGGGGGGGCGTGGCAGAGAACACCTCTAGTGAAGGCCTTTTGGGGAGGAGCACCCCCTGGTGCCATCTATGGGCAGCTTTAGGCGGGAAGCCCTCCTGTGCCGTCTTGCCTCTCTCCACGTCCTCCTTCCCAGGGCCTTCTCTCCCGGCCTCACAGTGGGATTTTCAAAGTTTTGCGACATACTTCCTTCTGAGCAGCGGAGTCACACCAGTTTGGTGTAGCGGTTAAGAGCACGGACTCTAATCCGGGGGAACCGGGTTTGATGCCTCACTCCTCCTCGTGGACCTGGTAACCCTACCAGCATGCCCTCCTAAGTAACTCCTCAGAGGGGCTGCAGCCAGAAGGGCGAATGGGTAGAAATCCCTCCACACTTGTTGTGCAAAGGATTCCTGCCCATCCTGCCAGTTTGGTGTAGTGGTTAAGTGTGCGGACTCTAATCTGGGAGAACCGGGGTTGATTCCCCACTCCTCCACATGCAGCTGCTGGTGTGACCTTGGGTCAGTCACAAGTTCTCTCAGAGCTGTTCTCTCAAGAGTGGTTCTCGAGAGAGCTCTCTCAGCCCCACCTACCTCACAGGGTGTCTGTTGTGGGGAGGGGGAAGGGAAAGGAGATTGTAAACCACTCTGAGACTCCTTCGGGTAGTGAAGGACAGGGTATAAATCCAATCTCTTCTCTCTTCTCTTCTTCTTTTTCCCATCAAGAGAAAACTTTTTGTTCTCTACAGGAGGAGCAACGGCCTCCAGGCCAGTATCCATAGCTAGACACGGCACTTCTAAGTTACTTGTAAGCGCACATGTGCAAAATGTCACGTTCAAGTCGTTCAGTACCAAACCAAAGAGACCAGGCGACCGGCTCACACCTAACCATCGCCATTGAACAGAGTAAACTGGAATGTATTTGATGTGAAATCCATGGCATCCTTTACTAGGCGTCAGTGGCATGCATGTTTTCTCCATTGTTTAAAATTCAAAACCGCCACAGGTAGCTGCATTGGAACTTCACGTGAGGGGAAGAAACACTTTCTTCCTCCACCTGGGACATTTATCCACTGTGTTCTCTTCACGCTGCCTTTTGCCCCACAGAGGAAAAGATAATGGCCACCTGTGTCTCCCCTCAAGAAGTGAAAAGCAGCTCAGAGACCCAGGGGGACAGAGATGCTCTTCTATTAGGGGGATTTTTTTTTCATTGATATAGAGGAATTTCAGACAGACCATATATTCCAGAAGAGGAACAGTTCCCAAACGGTTTCTGGTCTGTCATTTCAGACAGAACCGTTTTAGAACCGGTTCCCTACCGGAATATATTTGTAATTTCAGACACAAGCGCTTCTGTCTTGTTTAGGAAACGGGGCTGAAGCGTTTTACCTGTCAACTGCTTCCAAGTAGTCTTCAGTTTCCTCTCCCGGTTCCGATGTGCTTTTTCCCGCCATTTTTCGCCCACGCGGGCGATCTACAGCTTTTTTTAAAT
>NW_015159857.1:13255-19792 GCF_001447785.1 Gekko japonicus
AAAAAAAAAAAAGCCGGAGATCGCTCGCACGGGTGAAAAATGGCAGGGGTAAAGCGGTACAGTCTGAAATGGCAAACCGCTTCAGATCCAGCTCTTTACCGGAAGGGGAAAGCCATGTGTGAAATGGCAGCCCTATACCGGTTTACTCCACGACAGATCAAAAACAGCTTCAAAACGGGTTAAAAAGGGTAATGTGAAATTCCTCATATTCTTGAGAATATTCCCTGAAGAGAGTAGGGCAAACGCTGGATTGGGGGATTGTCTTGGCTGAAAGCTGGGTCAGATTATGACGAGGGAGAAACATCCCTGGAAAAGGGCCCTGCCTGGAGCTGAACCCAGACAGCCCAGAAGACGAGGTACCTGGGCAAGGTGGCTTGGCAGGCTGGCCCATCCCTCGCCAGGCACAGTGACGCTGGGCAAGGTGGGCCCATCCCATCCCTTTTTGGGCTCGGGTGTTTTTTGTGTTTCCCACTGTGTTCCTGCTATTTTCATAGCAATAACATTGTCAGCCAGGCCTCTGTACTACCCTGGCTGCCGTGAGAAGATTGGGGGTGACTATGGAATCTTTACTTACATTTCTGCTGAATGCCTCTTATTTTAGTTATCTTTCCCTGTAAGCCGAGCCGTATAACCTTGAATGCCTGGTGTCTTCTTTTTCTTGGGAATAATGGCCTGTTATTTTGGCGGGCTTTGACCTGTGGTCTGATTGGCCATGGGCCATCAGGGTCTTCCTCCAATTCAGTATATCAGTATTTGCTTCACGCGCTTTCCCCTCAGTTCTAACATGGTAAAGTCAAAATGCCTGAATGCTATCAATGCCTCAATAAACTTTTATTCTTTTGAATGACTGTTGTTGGGAACTGATTTCCTCGGGAGTCTGACAGCATTCCCCTTAGGCCATCAGTCACTCTGAACTCTTCGCAGGGGCCAAACATCCCAACCAAGGGAAAGTTCCATAGCTGTCCTCCCTTGACAACGAGAGCCGCAAGGACTCAGATCCTCCAGCCTACCAGGAGTCGACCGCGCAGGCCGTTCGGGCACCCCCAGGCCTTCCCTGGTGAGGGAAGGTCTTGGAAATCATTTATTCATTCCTGAAATCTATGTTGTATTGAATTCAAAATATAGTACAGGCAGGGGTCATGTTGTAGAAAAAGAGGTGCAGGAGCTCATTAGCATAACTCATTAGCATAACTTATTTGCATACGCCACACCCCCTGTCAGAAGGCAACACCCACCACTCAGGCTCCACTGGACTGTTTTGGATTGCTAGCTATTTGTGGAGGGAGGGGACAAGCAGACGCTGGTGCCACTGGACTGTTTTGGACTGTGGCCCTGGGGGGGGGGGTTCTGCAACTTACCTGGCTGCTTCTTGCTCTGACTGAGGGCTGCTGGGAGCAGGGGGTGGGGCTTGTTGCATGTGCCCGCCCCCTGAGCCCTTTACTGCCGGAGCTTCGCTCCTGTGCGCTCCTGCAGGAAATGACCCCTGAGTACAGGTATTGCATATTGTGCAATTACCCCTTTTCATAGAAGAGGCATTTGTATAGCAACCACATTTACCAAAATATAAATATGGGGGGTGGGGGACTATGCAATTTCCAACCTCACCTGGGTCCTTAACAAGTTTTGCCTGGTGTTAAATTCTGGGCGAGGTGCTTTAGAAATTTAAGAAGGTACAACACAGGGTTTTCCAATCTGGCTTCTGACCAGACTGATTCTGGTTATGAGACAGAAACGACCTTAGAGTCAAACAACGGGCTTTCCCACATTTTCAGTTGCCTCGCTTTTGGGTTCCTGTTGCTTCAGGGGGTATTTTCTGTTCCACGTGTATTTTGCTCCCTCAATTCAGTGTTGTACCTCTTTATGTCCAGCACGAGGTTGGGCAGACTCCAGAGGACAGCGGAGGACAGGAGGGGCTGGCATGATGTGGTCCATGAGATCGCGAAGAGTTGGACTCGACTGTGCGACTGAACAACAACATGTCCGGCGTGTCTCCCTGCAGATTTAAACTGCAGGTTTTTCTTCCAGACATACAGTGGTGTAATATCGACTCGACCACTAGGAGGAGCAAAACACATGAACAGAAAAATTACTTCCAAAGCAATAGGGAACACATAAGCCAGGAAAATGAGAATGCAGAAAAGCCCTAAATGTTATGTGTGACCAAAAAAATGAGGAAACAGGTGCCTGGCCCAACTTGCAGTCCCATGTATGAACTGAGGAACTTCACCTCAGAGTACTTCATTCAGTTTTGAAGCACTTTGAGGGGAGAAGAGGGCCTTTGTGTTTCCCTCCCACATCTTTTTCACCGGCAGAAATGGCCGTTGGAGGGCTGTTTGCCCCTTTATCTGGTTCCGTGTGGTGAAGATGCTGGCAAAAACAATGTAGGAATAGAATAGCAATATTATTACATGCGGCGAAGTTAGTTATAGCAAAGCAGTGGAAAGCATATCATATTTCCTCTTTATCTTCTTGGTTTGAAAATATATGGCAATTATACTCAATTGATAAAATAAAATTGTCTATTTCAAATGTATCATATGAAAAATATAAAATAGAATATTTTGTATGGCTACCAATACTGGAATTTTTACAGTTTCAAAACGAAATATCAGAAGACAGCTGGGATATGACTAATTTTTTCTTTTAAGATTTGATTGCTTATGTATATGATATAAGAAAGCTGGGATGGGCAGCCATCTCTCAGCTCGTGTCATACATCACTTCTAGTCTGGCTCCAAAGTCATCCAGTTGGGCAGGGCTTTTTTGGTAGAAGAAGCCCAGCGGGAACTCATTAGCATAATAGGCCACACCCAACAGCAGAAACGTATTAGCTTATTAGGCCACACCCCAACAGCAGAAACGTATTAGCTTATTAGGCCACACCCCCAACAGCACAGCTCATTAGCATATTAGGCCACACCCCATGCCTTCCCTTGGCTTCCCTGCGCGCCCCGTGACTGCGGGGAGCTCGGGCAAGCCGGCCCTTGGACAGGCCGGGGAAGGCACGGGGAGGCATTTAAATGCCCCCAATCCTTCCAGGGTCCCCCCCATCCGCCCACCATGGAGTCGCTGAGGGGGGAGTTCACTCTCCAGGCCTACCCTCTGTAGCCACACATGCAGAGGTTTTGACTGTAGTGGGCGTGGCCAACTCTGAAGCCAGCCAGAACTCCGTTCCTGTGCGTTCCTGCCCAAAAACAGCCCTGCAGCTGGGTGACATTGACCAGGCAGCTAGTGAGGGAGTGCATCCCTATGGGAGATTCTGGACCTCTCAGCAGACTTCAGGGCCACTAACTCCTGTAACTCTTGGGGCATTTCTGTCTACTGTGTACAATGACAGTAGGGCTATAATGTGACAGAATGGTTCAGGAAGGGCGTGGAGCAGGGGTCACTGGGGGTGGGGTGGGGAGGTAGTCGTGAATGTCCCGCATTGTGCAGGGGGTTGGGCTAGATGACCCTGGTGGTCCCTTCCAACTCTATGATTCTATGGAACCGTGACTTATAGTGCTCTGCAACGCAATGCTGTGGAGTCTTGTGAGCAAAAATTCTACTTTGTGAGCTACTGGCAATAAAGTTGTGAGTGAGCGATTTGGCTGCTGCATAAATTAGTATGCTCTGGAGCCCTCCTTCCTGAGCTAAGACAGAAATGTGTGAGCCGGAGGCTAAAAAACTGTGAGGTAGTTTACACTAACCCATTTTAGAGAGAACACTGCTGCTCTGTGTAGTATGTATTATCTGCCTCTCACTGCACTGTTTCCTACAACTCTATGGTACAGAGTGACAGAGGAGCTTGGAGACACAGAGGGAGTTACAGGTTACATCTACCACGCAGATGTGGTGACTTATAGTGCTCTGCAATGCAATGCTGTGGAGTCTTGTGAGCAAAAATCCTACTTGGTGAGCTCCTGGCATTAAAGTTGTGAGCGAGCGATTTGGCTACTGCATAAATTAGTATGCTCTGGAGCCATCCTTCCTGAGCTAAGACAGAAATGTGTGAGCCGGAGGCTAAAAAACTGTGAGGTAGTTTACACTAACCCATTTTAGAGAGAACACTGCTGCTCTGTGTAGTATGTATTACTTTTCTGCATCTCACTGCACTGTTTTCTACAACTCTATGGTACAGAGCGACAGAGAAGCTTGGAGACACAGAGGGAGTTACAGGTTATATCTACCATGCAGATGTGCAGAAGTCCGTGGAAGGGAGATCGTGAACAACCAGTGTATCACGAACAGAAGGGGACCCAAACTGTGAGTTTGGGGGTGCTACTCTGTTAGGCACCCTAGAGTGACACACAGAGCTGTGGCTGGGCAGCCATTTTATATACTAGAGAAGGTGTCCTGCGGGGCACGGATGTCCGAACAAAGGATCAAGAGGTTTCCCAAACGTAGATCAAAAAGGTGTGATGGCACCCTAGTGGGTATATCCTGGAGTGTGCATGCAGGGTTGATGGCTGATACTATCTAACACTTCAAAGTTAATATGTTTTTGGTAACCCAGAGAATAGCCCAAGAAGAGGACCACAAATTTGCTTTCCAGAGAAATGCTTACACTTTAAAGGAAGTTTGGCCCAGGAAAGGGGCCATAAAGGACAGAGTAGGTGTTTTGCAGATAAATGTTGCTAAGGGAGATTTACACATCGATTAGACAAAAGGATGTGATGGAATGCTGAGAACTCTGATGCTTACCTGGGGGAGGGGGAGTGGATTGAATGTAGAAAAGACAGGTGATCTGTTTCCACAACATCCAGGGTCCATATCTTTGGCCATGAATCAGGGCTATTTTGGGGCAGGAACGCACAGGAACGGAGTTCCGGCTGACTCCTGAGTTGGCCACGCCCAGCAGAAACTCATTAGCATAATAGGCCACACCCAACAGCAGGAACTCATTAGGATTGGCTACATTAGGGGTGTGTAGCCTAACATGCAAAGGACAACAAGTAAGGTAAACAGAATAAGAAGCAACAGGTGGGTGTGGCTGGATGACCACACTTCTGGTAACATGTGGGTGCGGCCTAATATGCTACTGAGTGGTGCTGTCAAGGGTGTGGCCTAATGTACTAATGAGTTTCTGCTATTGGGTGTGGCCTATTATGCTAATGAGTTCCTGCTGGGTTTTTTCTACAAAAAAAAAAAGCCCTGGCCATGATCATAGGTGTGTCCCCTGCAGGACTACACACAGGCCCAGGAACAATGCTTTGCACACATTATTTCTAGTTCCTGTTTGGAGGCCCCTATGTCATTGAGCTGCGGTGGCTCAAGTGGTTAAGACGCTGAACTGCAGGCTGTGGAAGGGCGGTAGTTCAGCAGTTCGAGACCCGAGTGTGCCGCATGACGGAGTGAGCTCCCGTCTCTAGTTCCAGCTCCTGCCAACCTAGCAGTTCGAAAGCAAGAAATTGCAAGTAGATAAATAGGGACCACTTCGGTGGGAAGGTCACAGCGTTCCGTGCGCCTTGGTGTTTAGTCATGCCGGCCACATGACCACAGAAACGTCTCCGGACAGCGCTGGCTCTTCGGCTTTGAAACGGAGATGAGCACCGCAACCCTAGAGTCGGATTCGACTGGCTTTCGAGCAAGGGAACCTTTACTTTTTATATCATTGTAGAGCTCACCTTCTTGTTGAGTCAGAATTCCTCTCTTGAGGACTGGATGGCATAATGGTGAAGGGGGGATGGTTTGCCCAAAGTGAGAGTTACAGGCAGACTATTCTTAGCAAGGCACCTTTTTCAAAACAACTGGCTTCTTTTTGAAAAACGTGCAATGAGATTAGACTTTTGCATGCCTCTGTCACAGTTTCCACTCCCCACAGATTTTCCATAAAGTGAAATGTTGATTCTCTGGACAACAATAGAACCAAAGTGTCTTTCGTGCTCAGTCAATTCTGCCTCATATCCTTTGACACTATAATGGGTCAGAGCAGAATTCCACCCCTGTTGATTCAGTTGGCTTCCTTCTATTCTTTGACAGGAAGCGCTCCGACCAATTCACTCACACAGGCAAATACCTCCTCTCCTGTTTTTGTCTGGTCACAGAATGGACAGAGCTAAAGGACGCTGAGGAGGAACAAGTGGAAGAAATCATGGCGGCCTTAAGGATTCTGACGATTTTGTGGTTACTCGGCGACATGCTTCCACACGGTAAGGAGCTTCCATGGCATGCATTTGGAGGGGCAGAGGTCACAGGTGGTGCACATGCGGAACGTCCAGTCCTCGACTTCTGCAGTTTGGCAAGCGGAGCTGGGGGCGGGGGCAGTGTTCCCTCTAAGCCGAGTTAGTGTGAGCTAGCTCACAGTTTTTGAGACTCTGGCTCACACATTTCTGTCTTCGCTTGGGAAGGAGGGCCCCAGAGCAAACTCATTGATGCAGCAGCCAAATCGCTGGCTCGCAACTTGAAGGTCGGTAGCTCACAAAGTAGAATTTTTGCTCACAAGACTCCACAGCTTAGAGGGAACATTGGGCGGGGGAGGCTTCTTTCTGTCTGGGACTCTGGAGAGCTGTGACTAGTCTGCGTGGACAACTGGGGGGGGGGGGCTTGGGAGGGGGG
>NW_015159857.1:19896-34717 GCF_001447785.1 Gekko japonicus
GTGACCTGGTGGCGGGGACAGGGGGGGGGGGGGGCTTGAGAAGAGGTGCTGCCTCCCAGACGCTGAAGCAGAGAAGTCTGTCTGTCCGTCTCTCCCCTCATCCCCACCACCACCACCACCCACATCTTGAAACACAGCACAGCAAGCTGCCCAGGGCTTTCCAGACTTCTGTGTCTGCTGAGCAGGGTGCCGTGTAGTGCAGAAGAACCCTGCTGGATCCGACCAGTGGGCTGCAGGCCATTTAGGGCAGACAAAACCAGTCCCCCTGGAGAAAATGGATGCTTTGGAGGGCTCGGTGGCCTTCTGCCTGGCTGAGGACCCTCCCCTCCCCAAACCCCGCCCTCCCCAGGCTGCACCTCCGAAAATCTCCAGGTATTTCCTGACCCAGAGCCGGCAAGCCAACTGGAGGGCCAACAACAAGGCATAGAGGCCGAGGCCTTCCCCTGGCCTTGCCTTCTGGCACTGGGATGTGGCGGCTGACTGCCTCGTTTTTAAAGGTGCCAGGGAAAGAAGGAGGAAACAGGCATTTGGTTCTCCAGTTTCTGGGAGGTGTGGCACAGGAGACCTTGGCCGTGGTGAAGGCTGCCGGCCAGAACCCCAAACCACCCCCCACGTATGGGGATATTTAACATAGCAGAGTTCTGCTCAGTCACAGAAGTGTGATCCTGAGTGCAGTAAACAAATGTCCCAAGAAGTAAGCTGCAAAAAGGGTAAACGGACATTTATTAAAGTAGATAGATCCAGTTCACATTCAGGCTGCAGACAAAAGGAGAGAGAGAGAAGTAAGTTTGCCAAGTCCCCCCGGGGGGGCGGGGAAACCTCCGCCCCAGAGGCCCGTTCCCCACCGGCGGCAGATCGGGGCCCGAGGGGAGCCCCACCCCGATGTGCGCGTCACCCGGAAGTGACACGACCACGCCAGGCACGCTGGGGGCGGGGCCACGGTCATCCGAGGGAAAACTCTATGGTTTTCCCTCGGATGGTCGTGGCCCCGCCCCCAACGTGCCCGACGTCGTCACATCACTTCCGGGTGACGTGCGCGCGTGCGCTCAAGACGCCAGCCGGGAGTCCCCCGCTGCGGCGCAACACCCGACTTGGCAACCCTAGAGAGAAGCCTCATCTAAAGCGTACGTTCCCTGTCACAAACCATGGCCAGCTTGTCTGGCATCGTGTGTGTGTGGGGGGGGGGAGGATGAGGACATTTGGTCTCTACAGGAGAGGCATATTTCTCCATGGAAGGCCATGTGGACTGAGAGTGAGAGGACAAAAGGAGAGAGAGAGAGGAGAGGCCAGAGGACAACCCATTCAAGGAGGTAACACCTGTAAAACCCTTAGAGTGATGTAGAGCGCGCGCGCACACACACACACACGGTGTCTAGGCACGCTGAGTCCCTTACTCCAACCCCAAGATTACCGCCCAGGGTTGCAAGGTCCTGCCTAGCAGCCAGTGGGGGGCTCCCAGGTCCTTTCTGGAATCTTCTGCTGTGCATGCAAAGTGTGTGCAGCTCAGGACCTTACCTGGAAGTGATGTCATCGTGTCACTGACATTGGGGGCGACACTCTAGTTTTGGGGCAAAACTCTATGTTTTTTTGCCTTGACGAGCTCCCCGTGCTGCGTCTGGATCGCCAGGTTTTTAGAGGGGATCGGGGCCATCCAAATCTCCATTGGGCTCCCCGGAGAGGAGCCCAAGCAAGGTACTCGATCCAGGCTCCCCGCAAGCGGCAGCAAGCGGGTAGAAGTCTGATGGTCCTAACGCAAAGCCTGCGCAAGAGCATCCACTGCAGCAATGGGTGCGTAGCTGCGATTGCCAGACAAAATGTGTTTGTTTGTTTGTTTGTTTATTTATTTATTTATTTTATACCCCGCCCTCCCCGCTCGCGGGCTCAGGGCGGCTTACAATATGAGGTGCAATGCAGCACCATAATACACAATATGGCACATAGTGCGATAAAAACACAATAAAACATTTTAAAACAATTCAATACAACGGGCAAAGCCCGAGGATCCCGCATGACAAACACCTCTCTCCATATTGCACCTGCCCATGGGGCAAAGGGAGGATGATGTGGCCCCCAGATGTTCCTTGGCCACTCAGCCTCAGGCAGCGGTGCTGCTGTCCTGGCCCTCATTGGTGGTGTTTATTAAAATTTTACTTGCAGATCCCCCACTAGTAGTAGTGGTAGTAGTAATAATAATTCAGCATCTCAAAGCCAGCTGTAGTTTATGGCAATGTTTATTCTACACATTATCTTGTTCTTATTGCATTGTTTTCTTATTTCTGTAGTCTGATTTTTGAATTTTTATATACCATATATTATACTGTTTTACTGAATTGTTTTCTAAATTTGTAATCCAGTCTTATTACACTGTTTACTGTATGTCTTATACTGTTCCTATTACATTGTTTTAAATTTTGTAACCCACCCTAAGTTTTAGCAAGAAATTCAAACCACACATAAAGTAAAGAAATAAGACTGCAGGTTTCTGGTTTCAGCGGGGCGAGGACAGTTGCACCGGGATGAGCTCCCCATGCTGCAGCTGGATCGCCAGGCTTCTAGAGGGGATTGGGGCCACCCGAATTTCTATGGGGCTCCCCAGAGAGGAGCCCAAGCAAGGGACTCGATCTGGACTCTTTGTGAGTGCCAGCAAGCGGGTAGAAGTCCGATTGTCCCAACGTAAAGCCTGTGCGAGAGCATCCATTGCAGCAATGGGTGCGTAGCTGCGATTGCCGGACAAAAGGGGGGAAACAGCACACCCCATTCAATTCATCAAGATAATCAACACTGTGACTAAGCTTTAAATGCACTAAGTTCAGAAACTCTTCTATCAATTGAGCCCTTTAAATCCTACACTTTAAAAGTTAAGGGAAGGGAGGGTAAAGGGACCCCCCCTTCTACTGAAGCGGCTAGAAGAACAAGAAAAGAACTTTCTAAATAAGATTTGGGCGAAAGAAGAAACAGCTAACTTTGACTATTAACTGCTAAATACCATATTGTGGATTACAAATATATTTAAAATCTCCCCTTTATTGGATTACAATTTATGTTGCTGAAGTTTTCCTCTCACTGAGATTAAAAGAAGATTTTTTTTACTAAAGTTTCCCATTAATGGAATTATAAGTAACTATAAGACTATAAGACTTCCTTGAGGATTACAATTATGATCTGGATTACAAATTAAACAAGAAAGAAGAAAATAAGGTTAAAATTCTAACTAAATAAAATTGACTCTCACTTTTAATGCATTGTAACTTTGTTGTAACGTAGACAAATTTGGTAATGTAATGTATTGTCTCTGCTTTTACAGACTATTCTGTAAACAACTGATAAGATTTTTTACTGTGGGGAAATCTTGATTAGTATGATAATAATAGTACAGTAATAACATTAGTAACTGTTTTGTAAACCTTGCGAAATTGACTGTGCTTAGATCTTTGTATGGAAACACAATTCCAGTGAGATTCTTAAGAACATAAACATAAGAACATAAGAGATGACAATGTTGGATCAGGCCAAAGGCCCATCCAGTCCAACACTCTGTATCACACAGTGGCCAGAAATACCAGTGCCATCAGGAGCTCCACCAGTGGGGCCAGGACACTAGAAGCCCTCCCACTGTTGACCCCCCCCCCTAGCACCAAGAAGACAGAGCATCACTTGCCCCAGAGTGCCTATCTATAGCCACTGATGGACCTCTGCTCCATATGCCTATCTAATTCCCTTTTGAAGCCGTCCATGCTTGTAGCCGCCACCACTTCCTGTGGCAGTGAATTCCAAGTGTTAATCACTCTTTGGGTGAAGAAGTACTTCCTTTTATCCGTTCTAACCCGACCGCTCAGCAATTCCATGGAGTGCCCACAAGTTCTTGTATTGTGAGAAAGGGAGAAAAGTACCTCTTTCTCTACCTGCTCTTTCCCATGCATAATCTTATAAACCTCAATCATGTCACCCCTCAGTCGTCATTTCTCCAAGCTAAAGAGCAGTGTTTACAATATCTTAAGATGGTTGTTGCAGGAATTAAAGAAAAGGTTCCTGTGATGCAGCCTCTAGGTATTAACTTAGTAGATCTACAGGCCTTGCTTCAAGAGAGTGATCTCAGCCGTGGCGATGGCGTTGGAAGCAGTTATGAACCCTATACAGGAAAAAATAAACATATTTATCCAGAAAATGGATTAGGGTTAGGGTTAGGGTTAGGGTTGCAAATGGAAGAAGATCAGCGGCAAGGAAAGAAACCAGAAGAACCAGACTTTAAATGGGAAGCGGTAAAAAATAAACAAGACCTTAAAGAAGAAACTTTTATAAAAATGGAGCCTGACAAAACAGTCCACATATTAAAATTTCAAAATACTTTTGAAAAGAATGTCCAAGATTTAAGAACAACAAAGATCCACACAACAACAAAATACATGGATACAGAAAAATTAGAAGAAATCTACAATGAGATTCAATTTGCCTTGCTCACAACTTCAGTGTTTCAAAAGCAAAAAACACCTGACAATGAAGATACAATTCATATGGCAGAACAGGAGACCAAGAACAAAACTTAAATCTGCATAAAAGAAAGAGCTGGACTGATACCAACACAGAAGAAAACCTGAAATACTCCTAAAATAAGCAACAATAGACATTAAATTTAAAAATCTCAATGTTTTAAAAAACTAAAATGTTTGAAAAAAGTATAAAGAGCTGGACTGACATTAATGCTGAAGAAGCTAAGATAAGGAATAACTGATAAAAGGTTACAAAGTGTTGAAAAGAGAGGCTAGACTGAACAAAAATGTGAAAATACATAGTTGAGATTTTAAAAATGATTTGGAGAGTAAACCAAATAAAATATATAGATTTATAGCCAATCTAGAAGACACGAATTCTTATTTTTAACTATTTGCAAAAGATATACGTAAGAATATAAATCGGAATTTAGAAGATATAGTATATGAGGTCCTTGAATAGTCAACCCAATGAGGTCCTTGAATAGTCAACCCAATGAGGTCCTTGAATAGTCAACCCAATGAGGTCCTTGAATAGTCAACCCAATGAGGTCCTTGAATAGTCAACCCAATGAGGTCCAATGAGGTCCTTGAATAGTCAACCCAATGAGGTCCTTGAGTAGTCAACCCAATGACGCATGGAAATCCCTCAATGTATATGTAGGTATGTTTGTCTGTATTTGTTTGTCTTGTAAAAAATTTAAAAAGACACAAGAAGCTGCCTTCCACTGGATCAGACCATTAGTCCATTAAGGTCAGTACTGTCTACTCAGGTTGGCAGCTGCTCTCCAGGCTCTTAGGATGAGATCTTTCCCATCCCTCCTACAACCTGTTCCTTACTGGGGATGCTGGGGGTTGAACTTGGGACCTTCTGCATGCCAAGCAAACGCTCTACCACTGCTAGAACTGGCTCAGACTGTCCGACTCCATTGGTGCTAAGCTGCGGACTAGAGCTTGGAAACCTTTCCCTGACTCACCAACAGCCTTGTCTGGAACTTGGGATTCCACACAGCCCAGCACGATCCCCATGTTTCTATCCTGGCTGAGCAAAAGCAGCTCAGGGCTGGTGATGGAGAGTTGCCAGGTACTGGGTCGTACATTCCTGGAGATTTGGGGGGGGGGGGGGTGAGAGGGAGAGACTTCACTCTCCACTCTCCAAAGTAGCCATGTTCTCCAAGGCAGCTGATTACTGTAGTCTGGAGAACAGTTGTGATTCTGGGGCAACTACAGGCTCCACCGGGAGGATGACAGCCTTATTTCTGATGATAAAACACTCTAAGGTGGAAGAGCTTAATACACCCTCTTCTCTTCCACCCAGTCTCACAGAGAGAGAGGGAGAGGGAGAGAGGGAGAGGGAGAGGGGGAGAGAGAGAGGAGGGGAGAGAGAGAGAGAGAGGGAGAGAGAGGGAGAGGAAAAAAACCGCCTAATGCAATCAAATCGATCTGATCCACACCATCTGTCGCCTGCCACTACACACAAACGTTAAAATAAGGAAAAACGGGAGTCACTGACAGCTCAGGAAAGGCTGGTCTTGCCGAGTTCATTTTGAACAGCGCTTAATTGGGGGTGGCCAGCACATAGTCGCCCGAGCTGCTGTTAAGCCATCAAGCGCTAGATCCCAAACATGCTAATGGTAGATTAATTGAGGAAGATCTGACGTGTAGGCTTCAGAAGGCTCTTATTCATGACTTCCCAATGGGAAAGGACCGATGCTGGGTGGGATGATGGTAAACGTGCAATCAAAAAAAAAAAGGGGTGTGGCCTAATGTGCTAATGAGCTGTGCTGTCGGGGGTGTGGCCCAATATGCTAATGAGTTCCTGCTGTTGGGTGTGGCCTATTATGCTAATGAGTTCCTGTTGGGCTTTTTCTACAAAAAGAGCCCTGGATGGATGGATGGTCGGTCTTTCCATTGCCACCATATTTCTGTTTATTGTTGCTGCAGCAGACTTGGGCAGCACTGGAATGACTGGGGGGGGGATGTTTCTGAAAAGACATCCTGAGAATACAGACCCCTAAAAAGTCCTGTCTTATTCCACAGACGAGTCAAAAAATTTAGAATCGGCCAATACAACTCTGCCAGACTTCAGTTCCTTGAATCAGACTTCCGGAGGAGAGCCCTCGACCACCTCCCTCCCTCAGTCTGCCGGAAAGTCAAACTCATCTCCAACGGTAAATGTTTATGGTAAGGAATGGAATGTTTTGAGAGCGAAACTCTTACGTTTCGGATGTGATTCAAGCAAAATCGAATATTCTCAATCCTGTGTAGCAAAATATGAGCTGTCAATACACGCTTAACTCTTTCACAATGGGGGAAAAAAGATCTGAAAGTATTTAATTTTGACAACTTCATACGTTTAAATAGAACTATTGTTTGGATACCTGGTCACATTAATACAGACAAAGCAAGGCTTCACTGGCTTCTATCAGATAAGAATGCAGAGATTACACATTCAGTTGCTGAGTTCTGGGCATTGATTCTTAGATTGCGGGAATCACATTTTAAAAGCTTTTAAATTTAGATTTTTATTCTGTATCTGTTTTTTTCCTTCCCCCCCCCCCATATTATGTTTATAATGTATGCAGGTCTTAAGACCATAATAATAAGACTAAACGAAACTAAACTCAAAAATGTGGCAAGAACCTATTTGTTTCAGCATGCTCAAGATCAATTATGTACATATCCTAAAACCTACTTTTGTCTTAACAAAAAAAAGGTTCCTGTTTGCATATATTGTATCATTAGAAGCAGTCAGAGCAGTTTCTACAACATAAATGTGAATACTCCTTCAGTCCACTAATGCAGGAGAATGCCAAACCCTTCATGACATTGTTGGGTCTTAAGGAAAATGCAAGCACAGGAGATCTGAGAAGTGGTTAGCCCACTTAGTGTTGGAGTGAGTAGAGATTCAGCATGCCTGGACACTGGATGGCACTACGTCACTCTAAGGGCGTTATAGGTGTTATAGCTCCTTGAATGGGAGGCCTCTCTTTGTCTTAACGTGGGAGCTGCCCTCTGACCCCTCCTCTTTTTCTCCCTTTGTCCTCTCGCTCACTTCGCATGGCCTTCCATGGAGACACATGTCTCTGCAGGTCTCTCCTGTAGAGACTATGCCCTCCGACTAATGCAGGGGAATGCCAAACCCTTCATGATCTGCTGGTATTGACATTGCTGGGTCTTAAGGAAAATGCAAGCACAGGAGATCTGAGAAGTGGTTAGCCCACTTAGTGTTGGAGTGAGTAGAGATTCAGCATGCCTGGACACTGGATGGCACTACGTCACTCTAAGGGCGTTATAGGTGTTATAGCTCCTTGAATGGGAGGCCTCTCTTTGTCTTAACGTGGGAGCTGCCCTCTGACCCCTCCTATTTTTCTCCCTTTGTTCTCTCGCTCACTTCGCATGGCCTTCCATGGAGACAGACGTCTCTGCAGGTCTCTCCTGTAGAGACTATGCCCTCATCCTCCCACACACATCTTATCCTTCAAATATATCGATCCCAGTTGCGCTTTCTTCCACCAGGATAATTGTTCTGGTAATTTCAAATGGTCTTTTTTTAACCAAAATATCCTGGTATCTTAACGATTCTTCTCCCACATACACATTAGGTAAGGTAAATGCCTCTAAAGGTATAATCAGTCTTGATCTTTTAGTATATATATATTTTTTATGTATAGGGTCCCAAACCGTTAATAATGCCGCTCTCAACCAATGTTGCTTAAAATATTTTTGAGGTCCTGCTTTTTCATACCACAAAAAAGCGTTCCATCCTAGCAGTAAATCATGGCCCTCAATTTTTAAAAGTCTCTTATCTTCTAAAGTAATCCATTCTTTAATCCATACTAATGTTGAAATTCTATAATACAATAACCAGTTCGGTACTCCAAACCTTCCTCTTTCTTTTACGTCATGTAGCATTTTCAATCTTATTTGTGCCCTTTTCCCTTGCCATATAAACTTGGATGTCATCTGGTCTAATTCTTTAGACAAGTTTTGATTTTGTAATACAGGAATAGTTTGAAATAAGAACATCCATCTAGGCCATGATTTGTGACAGGGAAAATACTCTTTAGACTAGGCTTCTTTCTCTCCTTTCAACTGCAACCTGGATGTGAACTGGATCTTCTTGAATAAATGTAAGTTTTACCTTTTTGGCAATGTACTTCTCGGGAGATTTATTTACTGCACTCAGGATCACGCTTCTAGGGCTGGACAAAACTCTGCTTTATGAACCAAGCATCTCAATAAGGGATCCCCAACATGGTTCCTGTGGGATCCATTGTGTCCATCAACACATTTCCGGGCGCCCACCAAGTGTTTTTCAAAAGTGAGCAGGGCCATTTGGCTCTTTTGCTCAGAACAGTGGTGGAAGAAAAATAAGATAATAGGCACTGGGCCTATGGCATGACATTTTCAGGGAAAGCCAGGACTGACATCATGCCTCTCCAGGAATCAAGAGTTTTTGGTGATTCCTAGAGAGAACTGCCGTCACTGCTGGTGTTCTTCAGAAGTGACTTCAGGCTTCTCTAGGAATCACCAAAGATTCTGTGGTTCTACCATAGAGTTTCTGGCAATTCCATGCAACGGTCACCTCCAGACTAGACTACTGTAACTCACAGTACACAGAGCTGCCCTTGATGCTACCCCGGAAACTGCAAATGGTCCAGAATGCGGCTGTATGTGTGCTTACAAGCACCCTACCTAGAGCCCACATACAACCAGTGCTCTGCCAGCTGCACTGGATCCAAGTTGATTACCAGATCAGATTCAAGGTTTTGGTTCTAACCTTCAAAGCCTTACATGAGTTGGGACCAACATATCTTTGGGACTGTGTCTCCTAGTACGCCCCCCCCAGGGTTGCCAACCCCCCCCCCCCCGGTTTTCCAGGGGACCCCCGTTTTCAGGCCCTGCAGAACCTGATGCAGTTCCACAGGGCCTGTAAAACAGGAATGTTCCTCCAAGCATACGGTTGAGGCAGTGAAGTTTCCAACTAATGTGGCCTCTCCCAGCCCCCCCCCCACTGCCATTAATTATACTGTATTCCAGCTTTTCACAAACACACAGCTTGCACAACCTCACAATGATAAATTGTATTAGTGACTGTGGCGTCCTCTTATTAGGGAGGACTGGTTTTCCCTTTAAATGTGCTCTTTGCTTTTGTAAATGGGGTAGATTCTGCTGCCACCAGGAATTTAAGAATTTCCAAACCTTCTCTCTGTTTCTTTTGCTGGTAAGGTGACCCAGAGTCGGGGCTTTTCAGGGATCTATGTGGTCCTGAGGAAAGATGAGAACTGTCATCTAAAGTGGTTGCCAGCTTGCAGTTTAGAGATCTATCCTGGTAACCGCTTTCTATTGGCTAAATGGCTTTTCTTTCTGCACCAGCAGAAAAACATTTGCCCCACAAGCCACTAAATCCTGGCTACAAGCCTGATGGTGAGGCCAATTAGACCCCAAGACTATTACGGTAGCCACTGAAGGACTCCAGACTCTGAGCCATTCTTAGCTCTGTGAGTTGGCAGCTCTTCCATTGATGTCCAGCCAATGGGAAATGTTTGTTTGTTTTGGTGTCAAGCTCGATGCAATGTGCAAGTCGTTGTTTTTTTTTAACTATGATTATTTATATATTTTTTACCATTAAGTAGAAAAATTCCTGGAGACTTAGGGGCAGTGTAGTATATTGCGAAGGCTTACATGAATTGCCGCATTGACTCCCCATGTTAAGCTCGAGCCCGAGTAAGGCTCCTCCGGACCGACATGCTATTGGTCGCTTCACAGCAGCGACCAATCAGGACTGCACCAGTTCCCTGCGAGGGAAATCTATTGGCTAAATGCACCACCAGAAAAACATTTGCCCCACAAGCCACCAAATCCTGGCTACAAGCCTGATGGTGAGGCCAATTAGACCCCAAGACTATTACGGTAGCCACTGAAGGACTCCAGACTCTGAGCCATTCTTAGCTCTGTGAGTTGGCAGCTCTTCCATTGATGTCCAGCCAATGGGAAATGCTTAGTAAAGGTTTGTTTGTTTTGGTGTCAAGCTCGATGCAATGTGCAAGTTGTTGGGGTTTTTTTTAAAAAAACTATGATTTATTTATTTATTTATTACCCTTAAGTAGAAAAATTCCTGGAGACTTAGGGGCAGTGTAGTATATTGCGAAGGCTTACATGAATCGCCGCATTGACTCCCCATGTTAAGCTCGAGCCCGAGTAAGGCTCCTCCGAACCGACATGCTATTGGTCGCTTCACAGCAGCGACCAATCAGGACTGCACCAGTTCCCTGCGAGGGAAAGACTCTCATTGGACGTTATCCGCACAACCTCATTGGTTGTTTATTGTACAGAGGCGTGGCTACGATAGCCCGGGAATGTTTAAAAGGAGCCTAGCTCCCAATGTTAATCTGTTCTGGTTATGACTTCTTTCAAGCGCTTGTTCGTACCTTCAATAAAGCTGTTCACTTTTGCTGAAATCACTCTCCGGATCTTTGTTAGCGGCGATCTAACAGGCAGAACCTGGGGAGGGTGGGGTTTGAGGATGACCTCACCAGGGTATAAACCCTCAAAAGCAACCCTTTTCCCCTAAAGATGTTCCAGGAGATCTCCAGGCCCCACCTGGAGGTTGACAACCCAAGTTGCAGGTGATGTAATTCTTATCCAAATTCTTTGTCCCTTCTTGAGCCTCTCTAAACCTTCCTCCTCTCAAACTTCCACAGGTGCACTGGTGACTTCCGCAAAAAGACTTCAAATCACAAACACGGAAGAGTTTCTCGTGACCCCGACCACGACGGAAGAGAAATCGGCACTCTCGGTGGCAGCAACTGGTAAGCAGCTGGGACAGCAGGAGGAGGTATCCTAATCTGGGGAAAGAGCCAGTGGCTGTCTGGTTATACGGAAAGTGCACAGATGGTCAGGATTTCCCGTAGTGTTGTAACGATGCTGCTGCAAGCAAAACTATAAGCTGGCAAGGCGGTGGTGGAGCTAATCAGTTCCAGAGTTTTTAAGTTAGATGTGATACATAAAGTAAAAGGTAAAGGTTTCCCTTGCTCAAACGCTAGTCGAATCCAGCTCTAGGGTTGCAGTGCTCATCTCCGTTTCAAAGCCGAAGAGCCAGCGCTGTCTGAAGACGTTTCCGTGGTCATGTGGCCGGCATGACTAAACGCCGAGGTGCACGGAACGCTGTTACCTTCCCACCCAAGCAGTACCTATTTATCTACTTGCAATTTCTTGCTTTTGAACTAGGCTTGCCAAGTCCCCCTGGGGGGCGGGGAAACCCACGCCCCAGAGGCCCGTTCCCCGCCAACGGTGGATCGGGCCCCGAGGGGAACCCCACCCCCAAAGCACGGGACGTGCCCAGCGTCAGATCGTCATGCCGGGCGCGCCAGGGGTGGGGCCGCGGTCATCCGAGGGAAAACTCTATGCAAGTGGAGGAGTGGGGAATCAAACCCGGTTCTCCCAGATTAGAATCCGCACACTTAATCACTACACCCTACTGGCTCTCTAACTCTTCAATATTTTAGGTAGAAGCCCCGTTTGACAGGATGCCTTTTAAAACAGACAAGTTGTTTAAAAATATTTTCTCGCATACATGCAAGTTATCTAAGCACAGTGAAGACCTCTGTGCTGTGGCGGCAGCGGCTACCAAAGCAACATTTAAAAAATCTGCACAGCCAATCAGGACTCCAATGGCCAATCAGAAACCTTGCTGGCCCCTGCTCCCTTTTTAAAAACTGGTATGTATTCAGTTATCATTGTTTGGTATGAGCTTTAGGTACAGCTCCATAGAAGTGCAGCATCCCAGAATACGAGAACGGATTGGTCAATGCCGCTGGTAGGCCAATCCGGAGAGACATTGACTTTCGGCGGGAACAATTCTTATTGGTCCTAAGCGCCTTTCTCTGGTTGGTTTGTTATCTGTTTAGGGGTGTGGTTCTCCCCGTTCAAAATATATGAAGTTAGCTTGCTCTGTGTGTAAGTTGTCCTGTGTTAAGTTATGAGTGGAATGAAAGAAATCACTTGTTTAAGAGCTGCCTCGACCTCAGTTCATAATAAAAACATTTAGCAGGCACCGAGAAGGAAGTCCATCAGCCCAGGGGCACCATGTTGGGGGACCCTGATCTAGATGACCCCTGACTGGTAGGACCTGCTTTTAAACGTACTGTTTGAGTTCAGGTGGGGTAGCCATGTTGGTCCGAAGTAACAGAACCAGGGCTTTTTTTGTAGAAAAAGCCCAGCAGGAACTCATTAGCATATTAGGCCACACCCAACCGCAGAAACTCATTAGCATATTAGGCCACACCCATGACAATACAGCTCATTAGCATATTAGGTCACACACCCCATGTTACCAGAAGTGTGCTCATCCAGCCACACCCACCTTTTGCTTGTTATTCTGTTTACCTTGTTTGTTGTCAAAACCCAGGGCCTTTTTTTGTAGCAGGAACTCCTTTGCATGTTAGGCCACCAACCCATAATGTAGCCAATCCTAATGTGTTTCTGCTGTTGGGTGTGGCCTGTTATGCTAATGAGTTCCTTCTGGGCGTGGCCAACTCGGGAGCCAGCCGGAACTCCGTTCCTGTGCGTTCCTGCCCAAAAATAGCCCTGAACAGAACAAAGCCTGAGTCCAGGCGCACCTCTAAGACCAACGAAGTTTTATTCAGGGTAAAAGGTTTCATGTGCATGCACACTGCTTCAGATATCTGAAGAAGTGAGAAAAAGTAGTATCTGAGGAAGTGTGCAATTGCATGCACATGAAAGCTTTTACCCAAAATAAGACTTCGTTGGTCTTAGAGGAGCCGCTGGACTCAAACTTTGTTCTACTGTTTGCATTGCTGATTTATATGACTTCCCTGTTTATGCGATCCTTTGCCTGCTGAGCAGAGCAGTAGCCCGGTAAAGGGAGGGGAATACAACTCAATTAGCCTGTGTGAGAAAGGATATGAGCGAAAAGCGGATTGTGCTGCACTCTTAGGAAGGAAAATATTGACACCAGCCAAGGGGCTCAGCGGTCAAGGGGTCAATTCAATCCCACTTTGCTATGCGGTGATCTGCAAATGGGCTGGATGCCTCATCAGGTACAAAATAGCTTTTCATAAGCCTGCTGACTCATATTGCCGGGAAATCCTTGCATCGGAACAATACAGAAGCCAATAAGGTAACAAAGTCTCATGTGGTCGCAATAAGCCATGGAAAGCAGAAACCGGAACCAAATACTTTAATAAACAAACCCCATTAAAACATTTTTAACATAAGATGTTCTCACCTTTGTGTCCTGGTCCTAAATAATAGCATTCCTACAGTTGCATCCAAATTATAATGGCATTCTGTGTTTAGCAATGCCGTTCCATGGAATACATCAGATTTCAGTTCCTAAAAATTATTCTAAAACATGAGGGATCCTGGATTTTAATACCATCCATTCCTGCAAGATGCCCATAATTACTTTAAGATCTCACTGCCAGACCAGTTACTTCTTCAGTACTTTCCTGCTTTATCGGTGTATTCTGCCTTTCCTCCCAGGAACTTGGAGGTAGCACATGTCAGGGGTGGGGAAAGGGCCGAGTAGGCTCCACCGGTAGCTGTCACACCGCCCTGACTCAGGAGCTGCAGGCAATCCTTATTGTGCTCCCTGGCTTAAGTACAGCTCTCAGTAGGGACAAGCCCATCCTTCTCTTCCCATCCTGTATTCCAGGAAGTTCGTACCCTACCTGTTGTTGTTGTTGTTCAGTCGCACAGTCGAGTCCGACTCTTCGCGACCCCATGGACAAGATCCCGCCAGGCCTTCCTGTCTTCTGCCGTCCTCTGAAGTTTGCTCAATTTCATGTTCGTTGCATCTATGACACTGTCTAACCATCTCATCCTTTGCCGTCCCCGTCTTCTTTGACCTTCAGTCTTTCCCAGCATCAGGGTCTTCTCCAGTGAGCGCTCCCTTCTCATTGGGTGGCCAAAGTAGTTGAGCTTCAGTTTCATTATCTGGCCTTCCAGGGAACAGTCAGGGTTGATTTCTTTTAGGATTGACTGATTTGATCTCCTTGCAGTCCAAGGGACTCTCCAGAGTCTTCTCCAGCACCATAGTTCAAAAGAATCTATTCTTCGGCACTCGGCCTTCCTTATAGTCCAACTCTCGCAGCCATACATGACTACTGGGAATACCATTGCTTTGACCATGCGGACTTTTGTTGGCAGGGTGATGTCTCTACTTTTTATCATGCTGTTTAGGTTCGCCATCGCTTTCCTCCCAAGGAGCAGGCGTCTTTTAATTTCACGGCTGCTGTCACTGTCTGCGGTGATCTGGGATCCCAGGAACGTGAAGTCTGTCACTACTTCCACGACTTCCCCTTCTA
>NW_015159857.1:37051-41811 GCF_001447785.1 Gekko japonicus
TGTCGCCTAATATGCAAAGGAGTTCCTGCTACAAAAACAGCCCTGTGCAGATGTTAAAACACATGTACAAGAGCAGGTAGCTAAGGATGGATTGCAGGTTCCTTGGCCAATGTTAGACTACTAGATGCAGCATCTCAATCAAACGCTTGGTGGAAGAGCTCCGTCTTACAGGCCCTACAGAACTGTAATAAATTTAAAAAGTAACTATAAGATTCTTACACAACATTGATAGGCCTGCACCTTTAACCCAGGCGACAGGAACGACCATCCCTGTTAACGTCATGGCGGAATGCAGATCTGATCCATCTCCCAAACGGAACAGTCTGAGCGGAGGAGCCAAATTAAATATTTCGTTACTTAGCTTCTGAGTCAGCAGCAGCTGAGCATGCCAAACGATTCTGTGCCTGCAAAGTCACTTCAGGCACAGCAGGCTGGTTTTATTATCGCACCCGGTCGGAGGTCAGTAAGCTTCTGCTATGGGAGGCTCAGGTTCACAAAACCTGATTGGAGAGTCCGTGAGCACACGCCCAGTTATCATACCTGGAGCTGCCCGCTCTCACAGGATCATTATCCATGTCTGGACTCCAGAGCTGCCCAAATTCCAGGTAGGCCCCAGAGGTCTCTTGGAAATACAATTGATTTCCAGACTACAGAGACCGCTGCCTCCAGAGAAAACAGCAGCTTTACAGGGCGGACTCTGTTAGGGTTGCCATTCCCCCGCTGGGGGTGGGTGGGGGGTTGCCCGCTTTCAGGGCTCCTGATTTGCCGGCCCAGACCCCGCCCTTAAAGTGCCACATTCAGGCCAACGTGCCCAGCGCCATGACCTCAACTGGAGGTTGTTGTTCAGTCGCATGACGTCACCACGGAAATTGCAGGACTAAACCCTCTTCGGCGCGGGAGGCGGATTGGCCTATCTGGTCAGCAGATTTAAATGCGGGAGGGAACAGCGGCGAAACCCGATCAAAATCCAGGTGGAAAGCAGTGTTCCCTCTAAGCTGAGTTAGTGTGAGCTAGCTCACAGTTTTTAAGCCTCCGGCTCGCACATTTTTGCCTTAACTCAGGAAGGAGGGCTCCAGAGCAGACTAATTTAGGCAGTAGCCAAATTGCTTGCTCACAACTTGAATGCCAGGAGCTCACAGAGGAGAATTTTTGCTCACAAGACTCCGCAGCTTAAAAGGGAACATTGGTGGAAAGTGCATTGAAAGTAGATTATTTAGTGTGTGTGACCGCAGCCGGAGAGAGAGCGAAGCTCAGACGCTTCCTGAAGACTCTTTGCCAACCAGGCAATTAATTGGTACAATCCGTACTCTGGTTCCCTTAATTTTTGCAGCCAGATACCCATCTCACCTTCTCCTTTTATTCCATTACGGGTTCGGTCTGACTGCATTCCAGGGCAGTCTAAACTTCACCTATTAAGCCAGGGAAGCCCTTTTTAGAAAAATGGGAACGTCTCTCCAGGAAGCCGCTCATCATGCAAGAGAATCGCTAGTCGGTGCCTGTTTATCCACTCTGGACGACGGTTGCCGGCACTGGGTTGGGAAATACCTGGAGATTTGGGGAGGGGGGGGCCCTGGGGACGGTGGGGTTTGGGGACGGGAGGAACCTCAACAGGATATAATGCCTTAGAACCCGTTCTCCAAAGCAGCCATTTTCTCCAGGGGAACGGACTTCTGTAGCCTGGAGATCCAGGGGGAGATCACCAGGTGCCGCCTGGAGGTTGGGAAGCCTATTCTGGACCGATCCGGCGCACAGCAACTTGGGGATCCGCTTGCAGTATCACAGGGGGGAGAAGCCGCTGAGAAAACTGGGGAAAGACATCGAGTCATTATCAATGTTCCCTCTAAGCTGTGGAGTCTTGTGAGCAAAAATTCTACTTTGTGAGCTACTGGCATGAAAACTGTGAGCGAGTGAGTTGGCTGCTTCATAAATAGTTTGCTCTGGAGCCATCCCTTCCTGAGCTAAGACAGAAATGTGTGAGCCAGAGGCTAAACTGTGATGAGCTGGCTCACACTAACTCAGCTTAGAGGGAACACTGATAGCTACAGGCCTGTGTACATGAGACAGAGCTCCATTCAGCTTAGCTTTGGACATGGCACTCTACGTTAGCAGAGGTTATTTCCTCCGGTCAAAACAACCTCCTTCGGATAGAAGCTCCTCAGAAGACTGGCTTGCACTGGAGAAGACTCCTTCCTTCTGTTGCAGGAAAGCACCTCTGTTAGAAAAACAGAACCACAAGATTTAACCAGGGCTTTCTTTCTTTTCTTTTTTTAAAGAGGTGCCGGAACTCTCAGGAGGGAAATGAAGTTTTCAATCTGTATGCTGAAAACTCATGAACTTTAAAACGTTTTAAAAAGAATTTTGCCAAAGAGGTTCCGGAACTCCGTTCTGGTGCGTTCCCCCGGGGAAAAGCCCTGGATTTAACCCATTTTGTTTTCAAAAAATGACTGAGCCTGCCTTGCAGCCCATGACCTTTGGATGAGAAGCTATGGCCTAGAAGCACAAAAATGCAAAGATCTCTTGAAGCATTTCGTGTTAAACATCCCAACAAATAGAGGCTCAGGCCCATAGCTACGGTGTGGCATCTCAGGGCTAGGCCTCCCAACTTGCTGGCAAGGCCCCCTGACTTTACATCTAGCCCAGGGTGCCATGGCCTTCTCCCCCAGATTAAATTGATTAGCCAGTGCCCCCTAAGAAATTTAAATGCACCCGACTTAAGAAAAATTCCTGGCTACGGGCCTGTATAGGACTGGATCCAGCAGTAGAGTTCCACGCATAGATTTTGGCCGATTCCCTCCTCCGGCTGCATAGTCACTCCTCATGCTCTTTCTGGGGGAGGGGCCCCTGTTCCCCCCCAGGAGTCGCATTTCAGTGAACTCTTTGAGCTGCAAAAAGACGGGGAAAGCAAGCAAGTTCCCTCCTGTTGATGGCAAGCCCTTCCGTGAGAGTCAGCCCCAGGGCTATTTTTGGGCAGGAACGCACAGGAACGGAGTTCTGGCTGACTCCCGAGTTGGCCATGCTCAGCAGGAACTCATTAGCATAATAGGCCACGCCCAAAAGCAGAAACGCATTAGTATTGGCTACATTAGGGGTGTGTGGCCTAACATGCAAAGGAGTTCCTGTTACGAAAAAGGCCCTGGGTTTTGAACTCAAACACGGTCAACAGAATAAGAAACAAAAGGTGGGCGTGGCTGGATGACCACACTTCTGGTAACATGGGTGTGTGGCCTAATGTGCGAATGAGCTGTGCTGTCAGGGCTGTGGCCTATTATGCTAAGGAGTTTCTGCTCTTGGGTGTGGCCTATTATGCTAATGAGTTCCTGCTGGGCTTTTTCTACCAAAAAAAGCCCTGGTCAGCCCATTGAACAGAACCCCGGGAAAGACAGGCTAAGAGTTGTTCTTTCTCTCTCCTCCCCGTTGTCCAGGTGTTACCAGCTTCATTGTCATCCTAGTGGTCGTGGTGGTCACCCTGGCCGGAGCCGTCAGCCTAAAATTGAGATGTTGCCACTGCAAAGACGTGGAAGGTATTGCACAGCCGTGCGACGACGACAAAGTGGTTTTCGCAACTGCGGTTTTCATAACGTTCTTCATCTCCTTTTCGCCTGTTTCGTGGCCACCTTGTATTATGGCGCCATGTCCCAGGTTCTCAATCCACCATTCGTGGCTGCTTATTTTCTCCGCCTCTCTCTTGCTTCCCTGGGGGACATCAGTTTGCTACTTACCCAGCATCGACAAGTTGACCGTCCTCCTTGCTTCTTACAGGCTTAGAGCAATCCCCTAACTCCTGCTGGGTGTTGTCTGAGAGCTAGCAGAGTGTAAGAGTGTGGCACGAGGAGCAGAGGGAGATCCAGGTCCCAGTCGCCATCCAGCATCCAAAGCTGATCGGAAGCAGTCAGTCTCAGACTATCCTACCCTGTAGGATGATCATGAGGATAAAATGAAAGAAGGAAAGAGCTGTGTCTTCTGCCCTTGAAAGCCCTGGTGGAAGACCAGGATAAAAATGTGATGGAGATTAAAACTCCTGTCCGTTATCACCCAATTCCTCAACGGCCCCCTTGACCTGCCTCCCTCTGTTTTCTGACTCTCCTTCTGTATTCTTTACTTCCCTCCAGGGCTATTTTTGGGCAGGGACGCACAGGGACGGAGTTCCGGCTGGCTCCTGAGTTGTTCTTCCAATCATGACTCTTTTCAAGGAGTTTTGTGAGCAGTAGAGCTAGAATTAGCCACTATTGAATCTGTGCATGTATTGTTGAAAAGAGTCATGATTGGAAGAATAACACCACAAACTGACGTTTGAGAAAGACGCAGGTCGAAATGGACTCTCAAGCCCGGGAAAGTTCGTCCTTGCTTCTGTTTTCTTGAGGACTACGGTCTCTTGATTTGTTGTCTTGTCTAAAGAATTAAAAATAATTACTATTGTTAGTTCAAAACCAAATGAACTTGTGCAGCAATATGTTGTTTTTGTATGTTATCTAATTGCTGGGTCCTGGTTAATTCTGGCTCCTGAGTTGGCCACGCCCAGCAGGAACTCATTAGCATAACAGGCTACACCCAACAGCAGAAACTCATTAGGATTGGCTACTTTAGGGGTGTGTGGCCTAACATGCAAAGGAGTTCCTGCTACAAAAAAGGCCCTGGGTTTTTACCACAAACAAGGTAAACAGAATGAGAAGCAAAAGGTGGGTGTGGCTGGATGACCACACTTCTGGTAACGTGGGGGTGTGGCCTAATATGCTAATGCACTGTACTATCAGGGGTTTGGC
>NW_015159857.1:42148-53061 GCF_001447785.1 Gekko japonicus
GAATGCAGCGGCCAGGCTGTTGATGGGCCTCCCCAGGTGGGAGCACATCCAGCCTGTGCTTAAGACTCTGCACTGGCTGCCAATAGCATTCCGGATTCGCTTCAAGGTGCTGGTTTTGACCTTTAAAGCCCTTTATGGTCAGGGACCAGCCTACCTGAGGGACCGCCTTTCCCCGCATGTTCCCCAGAGAGCACTGCGATCAGGATCCCAAAACTGCCTGGCCCTCCCTGGCCCTAAGGAAGTCAGGTTGATGGTAACCAGGACGAGGGCTTTTTCGTTTGTAGCTCCGTCCTACTGGAACGAGCTCCCTCCCGAGATCAGGGCCCTGCGGGACTTGTCACAATTCCGCAGGGCCGTGAAAACAGAACTTTTTAGGCAGGCATTCTGAAAGGAGCGACGTTTTACCAGCTGCGCCCTGCAGTGAGCTCTGATCCTATACGATCTAATGCGGCGGTACTGCCGAATGTGTCCTTAAATTGCACCTTAGTTTTATCGCCATCTAATGAATGTTTTCAAGAATCTTTTATATTGATTGCTGTGTTTTAATTGATGTTTTATAATCTATTATGAATGTATACTGCGTGTCAGTTCTCGGAAGCCGCCCTGAGCCTGCCTAGCGGGGAGGGCGGGGTAAAAGTGAAACAAACAAATAAATAAATAATTTTCCCCCCTGCTACGGACACTGTCCTCTGCATAGGACTGCCCTGTCAGCCTCTCAAAGGTCACTTCTTCTACAAAGTCATCTCATCCTGTACCAATTTATAGGAAAGCAAAATAGGGCCGTTCACAGGAACAGGGTGATTCACAGACTATCACCTTCACAAATAAGCAGGGGGAAAATAAGTCGCAAATGAAAAAAAACCCCTCTCTCCTCTTAATGTTTCAGGAGGACCGAGCGTGCTCATTGCTTTCTAGGAACCATGTACTGTCGAGGGCAGTTTGACATCAGATTTTACAGTGGGTGAGGTGATATTGGCCTGCTTAACGTCCTAAACATTTGTAGTGTCCTGAAACAGGAGATTCAGGTTGGAGAAGTGTACAATGAAGGGTGTCCCCCCCCCAACCCTCATTCCCCCCTACATGCTGGGCTGTAAACTTGCTAAGAAAGGTAAAGGAATCCTGATGGGGAGATGAATTAGGATTGGAAGGAAAAATGCTTCACCTGATAGTAATGAATCAGTAACTGCTGTGCAAAAAGTCTTTTTTGCTGCAAGTATTACATCCAGGGCTATTTTTGGGCAGGAACGCATAGGAACGGAGTTCCAGCTGGCTCCCGAGCTGGTCACACCCAGCAGGAACTCATTAGCATAATAGGCCACACCCAACAGCAGGAACTCATTAAGACTGGCTACATTAGGGGTCTGTGGCCTAACATGCAAAGGAGTTCCTGCTACAAAAAAGGCCCTGGGTTTTGACAACAAACAAGGTAAACAGAATAACAAGCAAAAGGTGGGTGTGGCTGGATGACCACACTTCTGGTAACATGGGGTGTGTGGCCTAATATGCTAATGAGCTGTATTGTCATGGGTGTGGCCTAATATGCTAATGAGTTTCTGCTGTTGGGTGTGGTCTATTATTCTAATGAGTTCCTGCTGGGCTTTTTCTTCAAAAAAAAAAAGAAGGGGATGCACACCAGGAGGCATAGATCCTGTAGCACACCCACCCACCCAAATACCCTCTTCCATGCAGCCCAGGAAGGGAAAGACAAGCAAACTGACCTCCAAAATTCAGAGAGGTGATGGGATTCCCATCAACACTGAAGAAAAGAATATCAGTTTCACACTTTCACACAGGCTGAATAATGCCGTTTCAATCCACTTCAGAGACCGCTGGCAAGTGGATTTTGTCATTTCACACAGGAAAATCCAAGCAAAGTGGATTGAAAGTGTGTTATTTATTGTGTGTGAAAGCTACCTTTTAAAGTAGGACAGACCCTAGCAATTCTTGAGAGAGACAGATATCTTTCCTTCCTGAATTTTCTCCTTCCAGGGCTATTTTTGGGCAGGAACGCACAGGAACGGAGTTCCGGCTGGCTCCCAAGTTGGCCTCGCCCAGCAGGAACTCATTAGCATAATAGGCCACACCCAACAGCAGAGACTCATTAGGATTGGCTACATTAGGGGTGTGTGGCCTAACATGCAAAGGAGTCCCTGCTACAAAAAAAGGCCCTGGGTTTGGACAACAAACAAGGTAAACAGAATAACAAGCAAAAGGTGGGTGTGGCTGGATGACCACACTTCTGGTAACTTGGGGGTGCGGCCTAATGGGCTAATGAGCTGTGCTGTCAGGGGTGTGGCCTAATACGCTAATGAGTTTCTGCTGTTGGGTGTGGCCTATTATGCTAATGAGTTCCTGCTGGGCTTTTTCTACAAAAAGAGCCCTGCCTCTCCCTACTTTCCTTTGGGTCTCCATGAACTGCACAATGGATCCAGTTCCTTAGCTTGAATGCCAGTGTTCTGAATGTTCGTGCAGAGATTAGTTAATAAAATACTGTATTAACTAGTCCCAGGCGGGCAGCCGTGTTGGTGTGAAGCAGTCGAACAAAGTTTGAGTCCAGGGGCACCTTTAAGACCAGCAAAGTTTTATTCAGGGTGTGAGCTTTTGTGTGCACGGCACACTTCCTCAGATACAATGAAATGGAAGTTAACAGGTCATCATATAGGCAGACTGTGAACAGCAAATTAGCATACAATATAATGAATATGTTTTAACAGAAGCAAAGACCAAACAGGAATAACAAGCTAATTTTATACGATAATAATTGGTTCGGATTTACTTATGGGACAAAACACAAAGGAGCAAATAAATGTCAAAATAGGAGACTAATGTGTAAATGTATCCTCCTTAATAGAGGAATGCTGAAAGTAAATAACTGAAATCCTGTTGTTACGCTCCGTTCGTCTCCTCTCAAGCATGGAGGTAACTAGCAGCATACTTTTCTTTGCGGTGGGGGTGGATGGCTGTGCAGTTTATGTCTCCTCTGTCACCAGATCAGAGAAATAACATTCCAATATTCATTGTATTACATTACAATCACTATTCTAATCTACTATTCCAAATAGGTAATATACTAAAATAAAGAGGCTATATAGCCCTTCTTGGTGAGAATACATATGTAAGGTCTGGAGGAGTTTAACACATGTAGTGAGAAAAGAAACCAATATCCCTGTTAAGTCCTGGGGGAGGGGGTTGTTCCGAGTGTGGTAATAAATTGTAATCCAGCAATTTCTCTTTCCAGTCTGTTCTTGAAGTTCCATTGCAATGAAACAGCTACTTTGAGGTTACCCATTGAATGTCCTGGAAGAGTGACGTGTTCTCCTACAGGTTTCTCAGCCCTGTGATTCTTGAAGTCAGATTTGTGTCCATTTATCCTTCGGTGTCGGGTTTGACCTATTTGCCCTATGCAGAGAACCGAAGGTCATTGTTGGCCTTTAATGGCATATACAGTGTTAGAAGATGAGCAAGTGAATAAGCCTGAGATGGTGCAGTTGATGTTCTTAGGTCCGGTGATTGCGTTGTCTGGGTGCAGCCCCGAAACCTGAAAGCAGCCCCGAAACCTCCCACTTTCCCAGCCCAGGGGTGCACCTTCTGATCCAGTTTGGTGTAGTGGTTAAGTGCGCGGACTCTAATCTGGGAGAACTGGGTTTGATTCCCCTCTCCTCCACTTGCACCTGCTGATGTGACCTTGGGCCAGTCACAAGCTCTGGCACAGCTGTCCTTGAAAAAGAGCAGTTTCTGTCAAGAGCTCTCTCAGCCCCACCCACCTCACAGGGTGTCTGTTGTGGGGAGGGGGAGGGAAAGTTTGTAAGCCGCTCTGAGACTCCAAGTGAAGGGCAGGGTATAAATCCAATCTCTTCTTCTTCTTCTTGAGGTGCAGAGAAGGTCCTTTGGTGACGCCAAAATCCCTGGGGTGCACGTTATGAACCAGAGGGGCCAAATTGTTCTTCACCGGGGAGCATCCAGGCCCATTTTGGAGTGGGGGTGGCGTCCTCAAAGTGGGCTGGAGCAGGGAGTTGGCACGAGAGAAGGTTGGCTGCAGTAGCAAAGCCCTGAGGCGGGTGTTGTGGAGGAGGGAGACGGCAGGAGGACCTTGAATGTGGCCCTTCTGAATGGGGGGGGGGAGCTGAGGAGGGCTGTGGGTCAGCCTAAAAGGGGGTGATGGAAGGAGTGGGGTGGAGATGGCTGTACAAAGAGGCACGCAGCTGATGTGTTGGGGTACCGCTGGGCCTTGGGCTAGACAGGAAAGCCATGTGTGGGGTTTGGAGAGGGGGGAAGCTGTTTCTGCTAGGCACAATCCCAGCTCTACTTTCACGCCCTCAGGAGCTGCAGCTCAGGATCATCTCACAGGTGTGCCCCTAAGTCCCTTGCAACATCACAAGGGATACTGGTAGTGAGCTCTCCTTAAAAGCATTAGTCCCTCCCCTCTGGGCTTCTTGTGCAATTGGGGCAGCTCTGCTGTCCATTTTTGAGTTTTAGTCGGACAGGCTGGAGTTAGAGGGGGCGGGGTGGCTAGGAAACGGGAGCATTTGGGGATCTATGCCTAGAGCCAGTTTGGTGTAGTGGTTAAGTGCGCGGACTCTAATCTGGGAGAACCGGGTTTGATTCCCCACTCCTCCACTTGCACCTGCTGATGTGACCTTTGGTCAGTCACAAGCTCTGGCACAGCTGTCCTTAAAAAAGAGCAGTTTCTGTCAGAGCTCTCTCAGCCCCACCCACCTCCCAGGGTGTCTGTTGTGGGGAGGGGAAGGGAGAGGAGTTTGTAAGCCGCTCTGAGACTCCAAGTGAAGGGCGGGGTATAAATCCAATCTCTTCTTCTTCTTCTATTGCGATAGTCAAATGTAGGCTCGCTCACACAACTGTAATGCTAGTAGCTCTTTGGCTCACAAAGTAGAATTCTGGCTCACAAGAATCCACAGCTTAGAGGGAACATTGCACCCCACCTCAAAGAAAAGTAGCACACCTCCATGCTTGAGAGGAGTCGAATGGAGCGTAACAACAGGGTCTCAGTTATTTACTCCTAGCATTCCACTATTAAGGTGGATACATTTACACATTACTCTCCTATTAGCCAGTTTGGTGTAGTGGTTAGGAGTGTGGACTCTTATCTGGGAGAAAGGGGTTTGATTCCCCACTCCTCCACATGCAGCTGCTGGTGTGACCTTGGGTCAGTCACAAGTTCTCTCAGAGCTGTTATCGCAACAGCAGTTCTAGAGGAGCTCTCTCAGCCCCACCTACCTCACGGGGTGTCTGTTGTGGGGAGGGGAAGGGAGAGGAGATTGTAAGCTGCTCTGAGACTTCGAGTGAAGGGCGGAGTATAAATCCAATCTCCTCCTCCTCCTTCTTCTGTTTTGATATATTTATTTGCTCCACAGTGTTTTCCCCCGTAATTAAATCCAAACAAACGGTGATCATATAAACTTAGTTTGTTATTCCCTTTTGGTCCTCGTATCTGTTAAAATGTCTTCATTATGTTGCATGCTAATTTGCTGCTCACTGTCTGCCTAGATGTATGGACTGTTAATTTCCATTTCAATGTGCCTGAAGAAGTTTGCGTGCACCTTGAATAAAACTCTGTTGGTCTTAAAGGTGCCACCGGACTCAAACTTTGTATTAATTAGTGCGAGTAACGTTTTGGACATGTATCCCTGAGAAACTCTCTGACATGTCAAAAGCCGATTCCTTGACATTCAAAATTCTCTAAGGTAAACCGATTCATTTCCTTCCTGAGGAAGAGTTTTTTGGGCTGCAAGAGACTTGTTGTTCGGCACATTCCGTTCCATCTAAGTTTATTCAGCTCATCAAACCTGTTTTTCTGTGCCATTGTGGTGAGATTTATGTTAGGGCTGCGCAAAGCATTTGCACAATTACAGCCTTAACATTTTCGGGAGGCCAAAAGGTCCCTTCAAAGCCAAGCAAATGTCTTCTTTCACTCTTCTCTGCAGCATAAGTCCCATTTGTTTTAAATGCCTTCTTTCTCCCCTAAGACCAAGAGAGTTCTTACATCGTCAGTCTCTTTTGCCTTTGAGATGTCATGGGACAGGCGAAACTAATGCAGACTGAAAGCCCTTCAAATAAGTCGATTGCTCCTAGCGATAGGGTGGCCAAACTCCAGGTGGGAGCTGGAAATTTTCCGGGATTAAAACCCACCACCAGGAAATCGAGATCAGTTCCCCTGAAGAAAACGGAAGCTTCGGAGGGTGGGCTCTATGGCATTAGACCCTGTTGAGGCCCCTCCCCTCCCCAAACCCCGCCCTCTCCAGGCTCCACCCACAACCCAGAGCCGGTAACCCTACGTGTCACAAATTCGCACCTAGTGAGGGTCTAATTTACCTTACTAATGATCTCCTTCAGTTAAGTTTCATGCCCTTACCAGAGTTCTGATCTTTCATCAGCTTTTTCAGTACTGTTGGCGATTTCTCTGGGCTTCGGCAGGCAAGCTTCATTTTATCCTCTCTCTCGTTTCTGGTTTGTTTTCTGCTACTGGCCTCTCTTCTCCTTTTCCCCCCCTGTTCCCAGATTCTGTCGTCAGTCTTCTTTTCTGCCATTTCATTCTTTGCCCTGGCAACCGTTAGCCATTCATTTATCACGAGATATGATTCTCATGCTGAATACAGTGTTTTATTTTTCCTTCCCCTGATCAGGTTCCTTTCTTCAGTTGATACTACTTCCTGTTTAAATGCTGTTTCGTTCCTTGGACGTCTTTTTATTATTTCAAATTAAGTATCTCAAAAAACAAGCTTCTGGTCCTCTCCTTCTGTCTTAGTCCTCAGCAAGTAAATTCTGGAGTACTTCTCTGTGATCACTAGCAACAGAAAAAACAGCTGTGACGTCCTCCTTATTGGGGAGGACTAGTTTCACTTTAAAAGTGTTCTGTATTTTATTTAACTGGGTAGAATCTGCTGCCACCAGGAAATTTTAAGGATTTCCAAACCTTTATGCTTTTACTTTTGCTTACTGGTTTGGTAGACCGAGTTCAAGGCTCACGAGGAACTATGTGGTCCTGGGAAGTATGTCATTCAGAGCTGGTATAAACTTTGATAAAAGAGGATTTATTGAAACAAATACTAAATAAGAGGGTGGTACAATGTAACTAGTAATGTGTAAATGATGAACAATTGCTTTGGTATCACACACAATCTTCTCCCTCACTGACAGGGATCTTTTCATGTAACTTTGTAACACTTGTTTATCTCAATGCCATATGTGTTCACTGTTTCTCTCCCGTTTGTTATGACCCTCAGACTTTCCTTTAACTGTTGGTCACTTAAACTTTACTTTACTGTTTCCTCACTGAACAACCGCAGCTGTCAGTTTATAACTGCTTCAACACAGAACTGCTTGTCTAACTAACTGAACATCAACTGTCAACATCTAACTGAAACTACTGACTGACTCACATACTCATCCAACCAGATTCACTTCCAAAGCCCCTCCCCCTCTCTGTCAACCACCAATCATACCACACTTGCCTTTCAACCACTCTAGTCTATCTACCACAGCCATGCAACCAAACTTTTAAAGAGACACACACACACAGAAACAAGGAATCGTTACAACAGCATTGTGTATTCTGCAAGTATAATGACTCTGGTTTTTCTTTCTTGGCAGATAAACAGAAACATCAACAGCTGGCGGTCTCTTACAGGTGAGCTACCTAATAATTTCCTTCCTTTGTCTGCTTGTTAAAAATGGCCAAGGGTGAGGGGAGAGGCCGTGGCTCAGTGGCAGAGCATCTGCTTGGTGTGCAGGAGGTCCCAGGTTCAATCCCTGATGTCTCTAGTTAAAAAGATCAGGTAATAAGTGACGTGAAAGACTTGGACATCAGTGGAGGGGCTGTCTTCTAGTGGACCCTGCGTTGTTCATAGGTAAAGGTTCCCTTCCTCGAAAGCCAGTCGAGTCCAACTCTAGGGTTGTGGTGCTCATCTCCGTTTCAAAGTCGAAGAGCCAGCACTGTCGGAAGACGTATTCGTGGTCATGTGGCCGGCATGAGTAAACACCAAGGCGCACGGAATGCTGTTACCTTCCCACTGAAGCGGTCCCTATTTATCTACTTGCCATTTCTTGCTTTCGAACTGCTAGGCTGGCAGGAGCTGGAGCCAGAGACGGGAGCTCACTCCGTCATGCGGCACCCGGGTCTTGAACTGCTGAACTACTGACCTTCCACAGCCTGCAGTTCAGCGTCTTAACCACTTGAGCCACCGCAGCTCCCCACACTCCCGCTAACTGTATCTCAAAACGGACACTGAAGCACCGAAAAAAGTACAAAGAAGGGCAACCAAGATGCTTAAGAGATCGGAGCACCTTTCCTATGAGCAAAGGATGGGCCTTTTCCGTCTAGGAAAAAAGATGGCCATCATCGAGGTTTATAAAATTATACATGGGGCGGACAGAGGGAGCTTTCTCTCCCTCTCCCATAATGCTGCAGTTTGGGAGCACCCAATGAAATCGTTGGGAAACACGTCCAGAACAGAGAAAAGGAAACACTTCTTGACTCAGTGAGTCATTCAGCTGTGGAATCCATCACCAGAGGAGGTAGTGATGGCAACAAGCCCGGATGACTTTAAAAGGGGGTTAGACAGATTCAGGGAGAGGCCCATCAGTGGCTACTGGACATAGTGTCTAAAGAGAGTCTCCGTAACCAGAGGCAACAAACCTCAATGGCAGTGCTAGGAGGCAGTAGCGGGGTGGTGGTGGTGGTGGTCCTCAGCCAGGCCCATAGCCAGAAACCTTTGTTAGGGGGGTGTAATGTATTGCAATGGCTTAATGAATCACCACATTCACTCCCCATGTGAAGCTTTGAGCCGGACGAAGGCTCCTCAGAACGGACTTGCTATTGGTCGCTCTGTTTCAGCGACCAATTAGAACGACACTTATTCCCTGAGCGGGAAGGACTTTCATTGGACTTTATCCGAGCAACCTTATTGGTTGTTATTTGTAAGTAGGCGTGGCTACATTAGCCCAGGAACGTTTAAAAGGAACCAAGGTTCCAATGTTAATCTGTTCTGGTTATTACTTGTTTTATGCGCTTGTTCGTTACTCCAATAAAGCTGATCACTTTGGTTGAAATCACTCTCCGGATCTTTGTTAGCGGCGATCTAACAGGGGGCAACAGAGGGGTGGTTTAGTACAGTGAAGCTGACTCCCAAGGAAGCCAACTTAGACCCCCCCTTTCCAGCTCCTGCTCCCCTGGGCTCCGTGTATGTTCACAGGCCCCGGGGCTGCTCCTGGGGCAGGGGCGTGGCCTGCTCAGCGGCTCCTGCGGAGGGTGTGGCCACTGCAGCACACCCTTCATCCGCTCCCCTTAGTGGCCACTCCAAGCCAGGTGAGGCTCCTCTGGCCCTGGCAGTGGCACACCCCACGGCTGAGGGAGGAGGAGGACGCCTGCCGAGGCTGGGGCCGGGGCAAGGAGGAAGTCTCAGCTCCCTCTGGTGACGGATGGAAAGGCGCATGCCACTCGTTGCCTGTGCTCACTGGGGCCGCGACCGGCCAGCAGCAAGCCAGGCAGTCGCTTTGTCAAGCACCCCCTGCTCATGCAGGTGACTCAGGCCGGGCCAGCCTTTGTCCCTGCCTCTACAGTGGCTGCACCTGAGGGAGCACGTGGCCACCGGCCCCCACCTCCAGCCTGCCTCCCCTGCTTCTCCCCTGTGCTCACGAGGCTCTGTCTTGGCTCACACCTCACTGGGGGGGGAGGCATGGCTGGTTAATGAGGAGGCAGGGCAGTTTGTGAGGGGGCATCTCCCTTGTCAGCCCCCCCCCCCAGTGGCTACGAGCCTGGCCTCAGCCTTTATGCTCTGTTTGCCTCCAAGGACAATGGATTGGCCACTGTGCGAAAGAGGATGGTGGACCCTCTAGTCTGATCCAGCAGGCTCTTCTTATATTCCATGTTTCCCTTCAAATTTACGCTTACCCATGGCATCTGTTTTCTTTCACAAGTGATTGCTTCTCTCTTACTCCACGTGGTATAACAAGATTCTGTTTTGGTCATAACTACCGCTGGTTCTCCAAAAGGTGTTTTTATCACCTTTCCAATATTTTTCATGTGGAAATACCAACCAGACATGTCAACAACTTCCACTAGGTCCTTTGCCATGGTCCTGTTGCCAACGTCCTTCTTTCTGTGATTTCTGGACTGGGTTTTGACCAGCTCTGATTGAATGTCTTCATAAAGTCCGGATTTCTTTTTGCTTCGGCCGCATAATTCTGTAGGGCTATCGAAGCGAATCCTCTCAGAATGGGAGCCAGAAATCCTCCATTCTGTCAATCACCCAACCATTTGCGCTGGTCTTCTTACCACACTGTTTTGCCTTTATCAACGGCAGGTCTCTGAAACACTCCAGCTGTTGGAGACTGATACCTCTTGTTACAGGAGAATGTAGGAAAGTTTTCAGGGTGATTTTGTTTCCTTTGTGGAGTTGTTCCAAGACTACAGATTGTTTCTGTTGTGTCCGCTGACCACCACCGGAGGCCAGCGCACACTCCTGAGCTTCAGTTCGGCACAACAATAGGGACTAGGATCCTAGTCCCTCATTCGTCCACGCGGCAACCCACTACACAATAGTTTCCTTCTCAGCTGTTCAAGCAGCAGAGCTTGCTGGCTCTCTATTGCATTCTGCTGTTTCTCCTCCTAGCACTTTTCTAGTTAATACAGCACTGTTTCACTGCTTGAGGTGGGAAACGGCCAATATGGACTTATGCAGGGGTCATTTCGTAGAAAAAGAGGTGCAGGAGCTCATTAGCATAACTTATTTGCATATGCCACACCCCCTGACATCACCGGAAGTGTGTCAGAAGGCAACACCCACCGCTCAGGCTCCACTGAACTGTTTTGGATTGCTAGCTATTGGGGGGGGGATGTGTAGATCTGTCCTCGCAGAGGAGGGAGAGCTCGTACCTGAATAAAACTTGGGCTTAAA
>NW_015159857.1:53393-53535 GCF_001447785.1 Gekko japonicus
GCACAATGAAGGTTAAGAGCCTCAGCTCACTGCCCCGATGTAAAAAAGCAGCACATCCTACAAGCGAGAATCTTCCTACAAGTCTGGTTATGTAAAAGGGAACTAGAAAGAACCAGTAACTGAACCGACAAAGCATGGACTG
>NW_015159857.1:55119-58847 GCF_001447785.1 Gekko japonicus
GGGGTAGCCAAATAACTTGCCCCTACAGTCCCCATTTCCTTTCATTTAATTTCAACACCAAGCACAGGCTAAGTCTCATGGGCGGGATGCGGGAGAGGCAAGGGCTGTGCTTTGAAGGATGGGCCTCTCTCCCTACATGAGCCTGTTCTCCCACACAGACCTCTATGGTGTGCTTTGCGCTTAACAGCCTCAGCTTCAGGAGTGGAGTGGAAGTTCGTAGGTGTCTGGGTCTGGAGTCCTGGGCATGGTACCTGCAAAGAGTCTAGGACCCCCCCCCGGTGGACCTGACCCACAGCAGGGTCATCTCCACAGGCACTGCTGTCTTCCCCCTCCCACTCAAGGGGGATGGCTGGCAGGAACACGGCGTTATTTGTTGTGCTGCTTTTTGCCTTTGGAACCCCTCTTCCTTTACCTATTTGCTTATCGCTAAAGTGGTAAATTCCAGGTTCCAGGCCAAGGCATTTTTATTTTTGTGGTTATTTGTTGATGGGTAACCTTGTGGCTTTTCAACTTTGTATTTCTGCCTTGTTTCTACGTTTATTTACTCTTTTTTGTTATTTATTGCTTTGTTTTTACCACTAGGTTTGTTTTAATGTTTTTTTTAAATTTACAAGTACAATTATCATTTTTATGTTGCAGCTTTTTAGCATTTATTTGTGCTGCTGATTTTACTCTGTTGCCTTTCACTTTGTTACTGTTTATATTGTTTTTAACTGGTGTTAAGTGATTTTCCCCTTAAGAGTGTAGGATAGAAATAAAGGGGTTTTTCTGAAGACAACGGCTAGTCTTCGTCCTTTTGTTCTTGTGTTCTGACCGATGGTTGGGTGTTTGCCCCATCAACAAAGTCCCCGTTGAGTGCTTCTAGTGTGAAGATCTGTACGTCAGCTCAGGAAGTCTTGTTTGATAGAGGAGAAAACAAATGTTTAAAAATTGATAATTATTTAGATACTAGGGAGCAAAGCCCATTGTGGACAAAGACAATGGGCCCTAGAAAGGTAGGGTGGGCGGGTGGTAGATAGGTAGGTAGATGGATAGAGGGGTTTGGAGAAAGAGAGGAAGGAAGAAATAAAGAAGGGTGGGGGGGGAGACATAGACAGTCAGTAAGCCAGACAGACAGACAGACAGGGAGGGAGGGAGGAGGGGGGGAAGAAGTCAAAGCGATTAAGGTAGAAAGTGAGAGAGGGAAAGAATGAAGGGAGATAGGGAAAAAGGAAGAGAGAGTGAGGAAGGGGGGGTAGTGGGGGAAAAGGGAGTCGGGGGTTGGCTCAGCGCCACCGCCGCCCCTCGCCTGCTGCCCCCAGAAAGCTGGCGAAGGTGGCGGGGGAGCAGCAAAAATTAAAGCCGGCCTTCCACCGATTCCCTCCAGCCCTGGTTAGTTGGGGGGGTGGAGTTGGACAGCGGCGAGCGGCTTATCGCCGCCGCCGCCACTCTTCAAGTGCTCCCCGGTTCCACTCACCCACCAGGTGGTTGTCAGCAGTAGTCTGACGTCTGAGGGGACTGGGTGCAGAGGCAGGGCTACAGCCTTTGTGTTCTGTGGTGGGACTTAGGCGACACAGCCAATGGAAGCTGGGGAAGCTTCTGACGGACAGTTCAAGCCTCCAAACACTGTTGGTGCGCATTTTCTCTCCACTGTGTGACGCTGCGTCTTACTCAGTTATATATAAAGGAGAGATGGGGACACAGGGGTGCCATCCTATACTGTACATTTTAATTGTTGAGCTCAGACTTCCGAGGTTAGGTCTTACGTACTCCTGGTGGTGGGCCCTGAATAGCTGAAGATTGAGAATTCTACTCTTCAGTGTGATGGGGAGGAGATCAGGGACCGTTGTCAGGGGCTTTTTCCGTGGACTCCAATGTTAACGCATGCCATCGTCCACAGGTGTAATGTTACACCAGCGTCAGGGGCACAGGACGCAAACATTTTCTCCTCCCTGCTGTACCCCAATTCTGCCCAGTGTTCCCCCCACCTTCCACAAGTGGAATCTTGACAGTGCTACAATTAACCAGCAATAACTTCCCACCAGTGCAAAGGTGTCACTCTGCCGGCACTCCAGAATTTGGAAGCAGTACTACTGGACTAAGTGGGCAAATGTCTGGAATAGAACTGTGCCATCTGTAAGTTTAATTTTAGGTATCTTAAACACCTTGCACAGTTCCGCAGGGCCTGCAAGACAGAGCTCTTCTGCCAGGCATTTGAGTAGGAGCCGCCACTACTATACCATCATTATCTGGCCCTGGAAGAAAGAACGTCAGTACTACCCGGAACAGACGACGCTGAGTTGGGAGAGCAGCAATAATACGCCATCTTGTGGAAGATCAACTTGGAGCATCTAGAGCACTATATTATATTGTAGAATGATTTTAAATGGTTTTAAATGTTTTATATGTTGGCTTATGCCTGATTGTACGCTGCCCTGAGCCCACGCAGCGGGGAGGGCGGGCTATAAATTGAATTTATAAATAAATAAATATAAATATAAATTTATATTATACCTAATTCCATCTAAATTAATTTAGTCTTTTACATGCTGAACTGTAGCAGTTGCTTTCTAAAAGCCTTGTCAAGGTAGCTAATTTTTCTGGCAGTGTAGGGATAGGCTTCCTTACTTGTCAAATAGTCCAGATACTGGTTCTCCACCCCCTACAATGACAGTGAAAAACACAGAAAAGAACATGCATGTTTTGTGATACTGATGTATTCCATCTTTCAACAAGAAAGGCATGATTTTAATATTACTTAACAATATGTTAAAAATTAGCCAGGTGGGCTTCAGTGTTAATACAACTATAGAATATTACTGATTGGATATGCGAGTACGTTTCGTTAAACTTCCTTCTGCAAGTTTACACAAGCTGGCTACAAGTAAGAAATAATCAAAACACAAATAGCGTAACTTGTACATTCTTAACAGTAGATTGTGAAAAACAAAGTAGATGCATGTCCCAGGATAGTAATTTTCCCATGGAAAGTCTATAGCCAAAAGAGCAGATTTAACTGGATCCGCTACTCTGTCTGAAAGGGAGGTCATATTGAAATGCCAGAAACCAAAGGTGGTGCAAACCGGGAGCCCAGTTTCGACACAGCTGCTTAAAAGTCACTGATGCCGAGGGCCTTCCAGAAATGGAAACAGACTATTGCTCCGTCTCCAACGCTCGAGAATTACAACCAGAGAAGTCTACACGCAAGCTAACAAATGCAGGAAGCAGCAGTTTTTCAGTCCACTAGGATGATGAGGACAAAGGCCAGGGCATCAGTGCCGATCCGCACAGCACCGGAGACGAGGCCATCTCTAGCAGGGCCGGAGCAGCATTCGGCACAGGAGAAAGTCATGTTAGTTATTAGTACTTATCCCAGTCATATACCCATCTCCCTGCTCTAGTGGGCAGCAAAGCCGGCTTTCTTCAAGTTGAAGTTGGACCAGTTGACTGAAAGCCTTTGTTTTGTCTGTCTGGCGGAATCCAAGCAGAACCTGTTGAGAAAGTACATGTCAGGGCTCGGGAGATCCTGAAAGAGTTCTGGTTTGTACATCTCCTTTGATTCAATAGCCCGTTTTCCAATTAGCGGTTATTTAAAACAGCAATTAACGTTCGAGTGGAGTTGATTTTAGCGATAAAGGGAAGTGTAACGTACATTCCACTCTAACAGAAAGGAGGTCAAACACCACAAACTATTTTTAAAAAAAATAAACATTCCATAGTAAAACTGAGTGGTCAGTAACCCGACACTG
>NW_015159857.1:58921-67021 GCF_001447785.1 Gekko japonicus
ATGGCTGTTGTTGTGGAGCACAGATTGTGGGAGACTAAAGCTGACCTGACTGGACTTCAAGGCCCCACCAGTGGCACAAGGGATCAAATTCCGCCCTCATGTTTTGAAGCCATTCTCAGTTTTATGCTCGCTGAGCAACCAACACGAGCACTGCTGAGACCAACTGCTGCAGAAAGTCTCATCCAAAGGATTCTGGAGACTAAAAACTGGTGTGCCTCAGCATGCCTTTTAGTAAGTGGGGAGGGACCGTGGCTCAGTGGAAGAGGCTCTGCTTGGCCTCGTCTTGACATCAAAGCCTCGAAGGCCTCCTCTAGTGATACAGATCTGAGGGCTGCCTGGATATTACAAGGCTTTGTGCCTACCTGAAGGAGGACTGAAAACAAGATAAAGAACCTTTATTCTGGTCATAGCAGCGGGGGGGGGGGAAGGCACACGGCCCTTCATTTTACCTTTTAAAACATTCCACTTCTCGCTCCGTCTCATCCATTTCCACACTGTTGAGGTCAACATCTTTGGGCAAAAACACGTCATCTGAAAAAATGACATGGTGCACACAAGATTAAATGCAGACAATACTTTCACCTAGAAGACAAAACGCAGCACCCTCAAGATGAAAGGTGTGCAGCGGGGCATCTGGTTCAACCCCTTGTTCAGTGCAGTAAACCCTGAGCTGGAACACCCATGACTGTCCCCCGCCTCTGTGTGAGGAGCCCCCCCCACACACAACGTATCCTACTGCTGAGTGCGCTCCTCATTGGGCACGTTCAGCTGGCAATTAAGCCACGTAAGGCCTAAAGCAAACATCAAAGATAACTTTTTCCGCTGAATGGAGTGGTTCATTTAAATTTACCATTTTGATCTGATACACAGCCATAAGCATCTTAATATGACCTTAGAAACTTCCTCGTCTAATTAAGTTGCGCTCTTTTGCAATAGGAAACTTTCCGTACTACTGCTGTAATTGGCATACAACCCTTCGACCATAAATCTGCATAAAGAAATAAATATCCTGTCAAGAGATAAACCCAAGCAACATTTATGACGCTAGATGCACTGCAAATCCACTCAGAAATCATTACATGTTCTAACCCCACCCCACCCCCCAAAAAACCCTCGTGCGTTGATGTTCGGTCCTATATCAAAGGAGAGACCACAGACCTTTGTTTCACAAGTTGCAGTCCAACATGTGGTTACCTGGACACCTCAGTGAGTTCAATTAACTTATTCCCATGTGAGCATGCAGACAACTGCAGCGGGTTAGACACAGTGTGTGGGGAGGAGGTAACGAGAGTCAAGCACTTGTGAACCACAATGATTCAATAGAAAACTGAATGTTTTAATTCTCCAGTTGAAGTGAGTGAGAATTAAAGTACACAGTTTTGATCTCACTTAGCTTGACTGTCCAACGAAGTGCCAAACTGGACGATACCGCATCTCCAAGTCCACCGATGGGATGCAGCGCCCTTTTAGGTTTGCTTTGTTCTTTACTTAAAAGTCACAGGGGGCTGATTCTGCTGGGGACTGCCGTCTGGGAGGATGTGAGGGACTCCCCCTGCACTGTTTTCAAAAGCCAAAACGGTGGCATGGGGGAATGGACAGGAGCCACTCATCCACCCCATGCTGCAGTCCCCAACACAATCAGACCCCCCACAACATTTTTTAAAAGTTAAAAAAGGGAAGGGGGGATCTGAAATGGTACTGTGCTCACAAGGTGGACTCAGCGACACAGTATTATCTAGCTTGAACCGAAGAGAAACAGTCTGAGAAGCAAGACTGTCGTTCTGAACCCTATGAGGACACAGCAGGGTACAGGACAGCCTCGCCTGAAGTCTGCCGAATACCCCCTCCCAAAATTCAGTTCACAACTGCTGCACTATGTGTACTGCATCTTGGTAACTCATCCTTCAAAAAGGAAGCCTCTTCATGTCTTCCTTTGGGGCATCCAACGGCCTCTCCTCTCCAGCCAACCACGAGCGCAGCTTCTTCTCCTTTGAGTGACAGCAACCATGCTATGGAGGAAGTGGGCTACTGGGCATCCCAAGATGAGGTATGGAAGGAAAGGCAAAGAGGCGTGACTGGAGGGGTGGGGCTACATCAGAGTGCAAAAAGATGCTGCGGTACAGACTGCACACCCCGTTTTCTGAATATAAATGCCATCACCCAAAGCCATCTGCTCAACATGGGCATTACACAGTAAACCGAAACCTCAGCTTCTTCTCTGGTGTACTCATAGCAAAACAGGGCCTGTAAGACGGAGCTCTTCCACCAGGCTTTTGAATAGGAGCCGCCGCCACCACCAACGGATGACTGCAGAGGAGCACCGCTGGGTTGGGCTGACTGGCCACTTGATCATCATAGCCTACAGCGTCCCCCTCTTTGTCCACAATGTGATGTGCAATAGGGAGCGAGTATGTTAGTCGTGATGGATCCGTGGGAGTTGCCCACTGTGTTTAAAGTGTTTTAACTGTATTTTATTGCACTGTGTGCCTTGTTTTTAACTGTGGTGTTGTATTTCACCTTGTGGCTGTAAGCCGCCCTGAGCCCGCGTGCAGGGAGAGCGGGGTATAAATGAAATGAAATGAAATGAAATAAATAAATAAATAAACTTCACCGAACTTCAAATGTTCACCCTCTAACTGTTGCTTCCTCACACCTTCTGTACCTTCTGCTTAGGGAAAGCAGGATCCATTTCTTTTTTAAAAAGTATATCCTTGTGCATTACCGAAAGGGGACTGGTGCTTATTATGTTGTACAATCTGCCCCCAAAGCTATGGCTTAGTTGATGATATCAGTGCAAAAAAAAACCAGAATCAGAGAGGTGACTAAGAGAAATAAGTAGAATGGTAACGAGATACCTTGCAGGTCTACACTGGGAAGGTCCCGAGGGGATGGCTCCCGGACCACCAGTTTCTGCTGGACGTCGCCTCAGTTCAGCAACTTATTCCCCTGTATGTATTTTGCTCACATTTGCTAGGACAAAGACAACTGCAACCCCACAGAAGGAAATGCTGCTTGGGAGGAGGCAATTTGTAGCGGCAATAGGGAAAGGGTTAAAAGGGACCCTCTACAAATGCACACACAGCACCATTTCATTAAAAGATGGGTGGGGGCTTGGGCTAATTTGCAACTCAGTCCTGAATTAGATAACCAGGGCTATTTTTGGGCAGGAACGCACAGGAACGGAGTTCCGGCTGCCTTCAGAGTTGGCCACGCCTACTACAGCCAAAGCCTCTGCATGTGTGGCTACAGAGGGAAGGCCTGGGGAGTGGCCTAATATGCTAATGAGCTGCAATGTTGGGGTGTGGCCTAATATGTTGATGAGTTTCTGCTGTTGGGTGTGGCCTATTATGCTAATATGTTCCTGCTGGGCTTTTTCTACAAAAAAAGCCCTGTAGATAACCATAATCAGATTCTTCTCTAGTTCAGTATTAATAACTGTCCCAGAATGGCAGAAGACCATTGGCTTAAAACACAAACTTACCAATTGAGGAGTTCCCTTTGTCGCCTTTCTTTTTCTTATTTTTCTTGCTCTTGTACTTTGGTTCAGGAGAAGTTTCCAATATCAGCTTATTATGCTGCTGTTTGTTTGGAGAGAGGGAGCCACTGGACAAAGATGATTTAGCTGCATGATCTGTTTGCTTTGTATTATTAGCATTTACTTTTTTCTCCTCTTTTCTGGAGACCATGATTGATCGAAGGTCTGTTGCTTTCATTTTGTTTTGTGTTTGATTTTTTATTTTAGGCTGAACGTTCGTTCCTTTGGATGGCTTTTTCAGTTCCCGAGCAAACAGCTTGCCTATTTGCGTTATCTGCTGTTTGCTTTGATCTTCCGTGTGATGCTGCATTATATTGAGGAGCAAAGAAAGAGGCTCATGTGATTTCACAGTCATCTCTGTGTTGAAGAGCGGCTTTGAGTCTTTGTTGTTTACTGGGTTAGACAATTCACAGACAGCATCAGAAACTGGCCTCTGTTTGATATTACATGCATCCTTAGATAATGAATCAGGTGAGATTTCCGTATTTTCCAGTAGTTCATTCTGAGTATTTTCTGGGGGTTCACGGTCAGGCATCATCACTACTTGACAGTTTGGAGCCCGTTTTGGGCAGTTTGTGCTGGATCTCTCTCTCTTCTTTTTCTTTACAGCATGAAACTCTTGAGCTTCTTGCAGTCTGTTCTTCAGCTGTGCCTCCTCATCTTCTCGCTCTTGCTCTTCTTGTTGCCGATGAGGCTCCGGCAGACTAGCTCCTGTTTCAAGGTGAGCCTTTTCTTTTAACTGTGAAAACATCATCTTGTTTTTTAAAAAAAAATGGCTACAGGGTACAAAAGTTATTACATAAATAACAGACTGTTTGAGAAAACCAACTCCTTAGCAGTACCCATGCAACAATTACATAAATATGGAACAGATCCATCTGATGAGGCTCCGGCAGACTAGCTTCTGTTTCAAGGTGAGCCTTTTCTTTTATCTGTGAAAACATCATCTTGATTTTAAAAAAAATGGCTACAGGGATCAAAAGTTATTACATAAATAACAGACTGTTTGAGAAAACCAACTCCTTAGCAGTACCCATGTAACAATTACATAAATATGGAACAGATCCATCGCGTTCTTTTCCACTCAAAAAGAATGCAAGAAGAAATAAATTAAATACAGCATTTTATAAAATGTTCTGTTGGGCAACCTTTCTTCTTGTTACTACTCAAAGTACACCGGGGGTGGGGTGGGGGGAACAGCATTTAGTTACCAAAATCCTGGACAGTAGCTTACAAATGACTTGGAACTGAGCACACAACCAATGTTCCCTCTAAGCTGTGGAGTCTTGTGAGCAAAAACTCTACTTTGTGAGCGACTAGCATTTCTGTTGGGCAACCTTTCTTCTTGTTACTACTCAAAGTACACCGGGGGTGGGGTGGGGGAACAGCATTTAGTTACCAATATCCTGGACAGTAGCTTACAAATGACTTAGAACTGAGCACACAACTGGAAGGCAGGAGAAAAAGCAAGCTGGAGGGGCGATATTTAGCCAATGAATCCTTGTGCTATTTGCCTTATTGTCCCTCAAAATTCTAAAGAAAGAGAAAAAAGACCACTCTTACCCTGAGACAGCCAGCATTAGTCCCTATACAGGTATAAAAATTGTCTGACAAAATGACCACTATGTTTGGATAACATTCCTCCAATTTACCTTCTCTCAAATCCAGCTTTCCCCCTGATCCTCAGAGTAATATTTTCTATCCAAAAGTAAGGGAGAAATGTACAGATTCCCATTACACTGAGTTGGTCCTTTTATTCATTATATGGTGACTAATCATATTTTAATTGTTTCTATATTAGAGTGTTTCAACTTATCTTGTGAATGAAAGCAGAGAGTTCTGCAGGGATATAAATATTTTCATGATGATGATGATGATGTGAAGATAAATCTTCAATGTTAACAAAGCAGAGAATTTGTTATTTTCAACAATATACATTTTGCAACTAATATTAGGTTTACAAGGCCAAAACTAGAGATGTGTACTCGGTATAAACTGAGCCGAAAAAATAGCCAATAGATACCTTATCGGTATTTATTATTTTCTCAGCTGATCACTGAGAGGGCTAGTGATTTGGCTATCCAAAAATGGCCACCTCAAAAAATCCAGAAAATATTTGGGATTTTTCGAGGCCACTGGATAGCTGCAGTTATGGGGCATTTAAAGAGCTTTTGGTCCTTTTAAATGCCTTCAGAGTAAACTCCCAGGCATTTAAAGGGGCTGTGCAATCCCTTTAAATGACTTGTTTTTTTCCTCCAGTGGAAACAATGGAGGATGGGGGCACCATCTGGTCCAATCTTTTTGAAACTTGAGGGGGGAGGGTTGAGCAGAGGCACAAGCAGCTATGCTGCAAATATGATGGCTCTACCTCCAAAAACAGGGGGGACCCAGCGCCCCAGATACCCCCGGATTGATTCCCCGAAAATTTTTTGGCAATCCTGAATATTTCCTGAATCCCAATACCATACCAATATTAGGATTTGGAAATATTGGGAAATACTGATATTTTTTGGGGTTCAATACACCCAAACTCAAAAAATACCCCCCTTTTTTGGGTGCACACCCCTAGCCAAAACCAGCCTGTTCTTTCCCTCAGTTCTGGATGATGGTGAAAGTCAGTCTTCAAGATAAACGACCCAAGCCTCTTAGGGACAAATTACATTCAATACCTTCAGTAATCCTTGCAAGACACTATCTAAACTATGGAAAAAACAGATTCAGGTGCGTAGTTCTGTTGGTCTGAAGCTGCAGAACAAAGTCTGAGTCCAGTGGGGGCACCTTAAAGACCAACAAAGTTTTATTTAAGGCACAAGCTTTCATGCTCATGCACATTTCTTCAGATACAATGAAATGGATGGAGGGTAACAACAGGGTCTCAGTTAATTACTTTCAGCATTCCATAATTAAAAAGAGTACATTTACACACCAATCTTCAATTTTGATATATTTATTTCCTTCCCTATGTCTCCTCTCCCCCCCTTAAAATCAAATAAATGAGAACCATATAAATTAAACTAGTTATTCCTGTTTGGTGCTTGAATCTGTTAAACATCTTCATTATGCTGTATGCTAATTTACGGCTCATCCTCTACCTATATGTATGGACTGGTAACTTCCATTTCATTGTATCTGGAGGAGTGTGCGTGCACACGAAAGCTCATGCCCTGAATAAAACTTTGTTGTCTTAAAGGTACCGCTGGACTCAAATCTTGTTCTATGAAAAAAACCAGCCTGCAATAACTAATCCAGGACAAAATCTAGAGATGACTACTGCCTTGCATTCTCTGAGAAGCTAAAGGTATTTTATTTCCTTCATTTATACTCATCTTTTCTCCCCAATGGGGACTCGAAGTGGCTGACATTCCCCCTTCTCCATTTTATCCTTACAACAACCTTGTGAGGTAGATTAGGCTGAGAGTATGTAACTGGCCCAAGTTCACCTACGAAGCTTCCATGGCAGAGGAGAGGGACTTGAACCAAGGTCTCCCAAGCCCTAGTCCAGTGGTGGCGAACGACCATTGGTCACTGTGCCCAAACTGCGACCCTCCTCTGAGAAAAGGAGGACATCTGAATGGGTTATTCCCACCGTGCTATCAGGGAGGCAGGAACTAGTTTTTTCTCCTTCCTGTTGGCGCCTTCGGAATAGCCCCGCCTCAGTTCTGGGACTCCGAAAGCAGTGGATGTAGCCTATGAGAAACTAACCTTGCCCTATAAAAAACATAACTGCAAATATCAACTTTAACAAACAAACTTTCCACTCTGAACTATAAGAGAAATACAGCAGAGTAGATATCGAAAACCACAGAAGAAGAGAAGGCAGCACAGAGGAATTGAGAGACAGGTAAAGATGACAAAGGGAGGGCCCAGATGTCCTCCTTTTCTCAGAGGAGAAGGACCCCTCACGGTAAGTGACCAATGGTCGTTCTCCCTCTGAGACGGAGGATTGGACTGGGGGGCCGGGGGGAGCTCTGCAACTTATCTGGCTGCTTCTTGCTCTGATTGAGGACTGCTGGGAGCAGGGGGTGGGGCTTGTTGCATGTGCCCTGCCCCCTGGGCTCTTTACTGCCGGAGCTCCGCTCCTGTGTGCTCCTGCAGGAAATGACCCCTGCTTAAAATTATTTGGCAGAGAATTCGACACTTTAATGATGGTGTGGGCCTGGCTGGGGCGATGGCACGTGTGCCCAAAGAGAGGGCTCTGAGTGCCACCTCTGGCACCCGTGCCATAGGTTCGCCACCACTGGGCTAGTCCAACCCCCTGTTCAATGCAGGATCAGCCTAGACCATCCCTGACAAGGGTTTGTCCAGCCGCTGCTTAAAGACTGCCAGGGAGGAGGGGGAGCTCACCACCTCCCTAGGCAGCTGGTTCCACTGGTCTTACTGTACAGCTGGTTCCACTGGTCTTACTGCCGGTACCTTCCCGCCCTGAATTTAAACTCATGACTGTGAGTCTAAGTGACAGCCCTTCAAATTCTTAAAGAGAGCAATCATGTCCCCCCTCAATCTCCTTTTCTCCAGACTAAACATTCCCAAGTCCCTCAGCCTTTCCTCATAGGGCTTAGTCTCCA
>NW_015159857.1:68505-70173 GCF_001447785.1 Gekko japonicus
CAAGTGGAAGACCCTTTGTGCTGGAGGAACAATGTAGACCCATGCCCTCTTGCTTTAATGTAGAACAAACCTGCTGTAAATGACTGGGAATAGAGTTTAGTTTTGGTCACCCAAGTGGAAGACCCTTTGTGCTGGAGGAACAATGTAGACCCATGCCCTCTTTCTTTAATGTAGAACAAACCTGCTGTAAATGACTGGGAATAGAGTTTAGTTTTGGTCCACAGCCATCCTGTGTTTAGAAATCATTATTTGGGGAGTTTCTGCCAGATATAAACCTGGAAGACCTACCACATGTCCTATTAAGGAAGGGTTTCTGCATCCTCGCTGTCCTTGTAGCTCCACAAAAGTGTCTAGTAAAGACTACACAGAACAGGAGGAGAACCGGAGACTGATGTGGAACAGGGAGAGTCAAGCATTACAGAGGCAGGTCCTTAGAAAGAAAGCCTCATTTTCCTTTACGTTTGATCTACCACATTTAAAAAATGTGCACGTATGCCAGAGTTCACTGGTGTAAGTTGCTTCTTTGGCTTCATAGAATGGGATGAATCGGCAGCTGATACCATTGGGAAGTATTTTTTGCATATTATTTTATTTGGTTATTTGTAGTCTGCCTTTCTCAGTGACACTCAAGGCGGATTACATTGTGTAAATACAATCAACAGGATGGGACATCCAATGAATAATACAATAGAGTTTGGACTACAGGAATCCAAAAACACAAATCTCAAAGAGATAAAACAAAGCATGAGCTATTAAGCATGATACGTAGACATCTTTGAAGATGTCTTTGTACAAAGAAACTTGGGGTCTTTAGATGCAGTCTCTGATATGCCTGGACTACTTCCTGGATTTTACACCTTGGCAATATTTGGAGCTAGAGATGAAATGATAGTAGGATGTAATTGGAAAATATTTTTTCGTTAAGTTGTATTACATTTATATACTAAAAATAAAACTAGATTTGTGTCCAGTGCTGTGTAATTGACCAAATTCATACTTTGGGTACATGCTAGGTACCAAACACATGCTCCACACAATCTGTGTAAAAGATTTACCAAGCACTGTACCCATTTTGATAAAACATCAGTGGATTGAAAGCTGATGGCAAAGGACAGTATGCACAACTTTAAAAAACGAACAACTAAAGTGCTGTGCTAATATAATATGCCCTTGGATGCTATGAAAGAACTCAAACATAATCTCACAAAAGACAGGTTATGCTGCCAGAGGATTGTCATCTTACTTATGTAAAGAACCACAATCTCAGATCAATGGCATAAAATTCAGGACAATGTTATAAGGGTCGATTCCACATAAAATGGAAGATCTGTATTCACTTACCGTGAAGCTTCCTTCTCGGTGGTCCAAAGTGGGGAAGTCCTTGACACTCCTGGGAAAGCACCTCCACCTTCTGTAGGCAGGGCTGGCAAACTTTGATCCCAGAGGGGAGGGGCTTGTCCTCTGATCCCCTGTCATACCGAAAGCCACCTCCGAGCTGCTGTAAATGCACTTAAAAAATAACTCCTTCCCCCTCAGACAACTGGGTAATACCATCACAGCCATGGACTTAACCAAATACAAACCTGTATTTTAACCATTAGAGCAAACAAACAGCAACAGCCCACCACATCAAGTAATCAGACCATATTCATGAACAACTGAACCACT
>NW_015159858.1:0-579 GCF_001447785.1 Gekko japonicus
AGTTTCCAACAATTCCTAGAGCTACCTGATGTCAGTTCCGGGTTCCCCTCAGAAGTGATGCTGTGGCACAAACAATGCTGACTTTAAAAAAAATTTCTCCCACCGCTGCTTGGAGCAGTGGTGAACAAGGGCTGCCAAGAGGAGGCCAGAGAAACCTAAAAGGTTCAAGTAAAAAAACTCAGTGCAGTGTACTTCCAGTGAGGAACAGCTTTCAGCAACACATGGAGGGAAGTCAGGGGAACCGGGTGGCCTCCTGCAGTGACCTCTGATGAAAGTATGTTGGAGGGACAGCATGTCCCATTTGCACCTGAAAATGCAGGAGACTGGGTTGGCATTTGGCTGTTCTCTCCATTCCGTGACTTTATTCCACATCAGAATTTTAGAAACCTGAATACGTTCACAATGGCAACCAACCAAGAGCTGCACAAAAGGCACCACCAGTTCCTTTTTCTAGTTCAGAAGTATTGTCTGTGCTTATCGGGAATGAAAAAGTCCCAAACACAAGCCATTCTGTGCCCTGTACAAGCACAGCTGCCCACATGCAGAAGAAGTGGGTGGAACTGGCAGCAAGGAGGGAAA
>NW_015159858.1:593-13670 GCF_001447785.1 Gekko japonicus
GAAAGGAAACTGGATTCTGCCCCCACCCCACCCCCTTTGTTTTAAAGATTTATTAAGCCCCAGCCTAATCAGGCAACTGTGCTAACCCGGTTTAGCAAAAATAAGCAGAAGTCTTGTGGCACCTTAAAGTCTAAAAGTGAGCAATAAAATCCTTGGGTTCCAAGCAACAGGGTCCTCTCTGAGGCCAGGGCCTCTCAGGGTGCTGATCGAGGCACCCTGCATTTCCCCACCAAAACACTAGCAAAAGCGTATTCCAGCCTATGCTATCGATTGCATTTTTTATCTCCCTCCCCTTCCCCTGCGGAGCTCAGGGTGGCATATAAGATCCTGTCTTCCTTTCCCTTTGCCCTCACAACAATCCTGTGAGGTAGTCTAGGCCGAGATATTGCTAATGGACTAAGGCCACCCAGTAAGCTTCCTGACTGAACAGGAATTTGAACCTAGGTCTCCCAGAGCACACCAACCTCTACACCACAAAAAAAATTATGGTAGGAAGTGCCATCAAGTCAATACTGACTTATGGCAACCCCTCGTGGAGTTTCCAAGGCAAGAGACGAACAGAGGTGGTTTGCCATTGCCTGCCTCTGCATTGCGACCCTGGAGTTTCTTGAAGGTCTCTCATTCAAGTACTAACCAGGGCTGGACCCTGCTTAGCAGCTTCTGAGATCTGATGAGCTTGGGCTAGCATTAGCTACCCAGGTCAGGGTGTATAGTGCAGAACACAGTAGCACCCGGGGAATACATTTAAGAATGGCGAAGGCACGAAAAAGACAGAAGTTCAACCTGTATGTCATTTGCGACAAATTTCAGATGCATGAAGCTGTTTCCTTGCCAATTTTATTGAAGATTTTCCTGAAAATTATAAAAAATATTATTCTTATCTTATCCCTGACTGTTCCCTGGAAGGCCAGATAATGAAACTAAAGCCCAAATACTTTGGCCACCAAATGAGAAGGGAGCATTCATTGGAGAAGACCCTGATGCTGGGAAAGACTGAAGGTCAAAGAAGACGGGGACGGCAAAGGATGAGATAGACAGTGTCATAGATGCAACGAACATGAAATTGAGCAAACTTCAGAGGATGGCGGAAGACAGGAAGGCCTGGCATGATCTGGTCCATGGGGTCACGAAGAGTCGGACTCGACTGTGCGACTGAACAACAACAAAAATATTGCATGTAATTACAACAGTGAGAATACTTTACGCTAAATATTGGGGAAGAACAGAAACACCCTCGAGAGAAGAAATTTTAAGTAAAATTTTGGAAACTGCGGAGATGGACAAATTAACTTTAACCTTGAAAGGACAACCAGACTCAACATTTGACAATACATGGTCAAGATTCCATAAGTGGTTTGAAGACTATAGCAAATAAACTATACAGACGTTCAAAACTCTTCAAGGACATACAAAGTATAACTTCAATACATTTGCAAGAGATATGCATAACGGTCTATGGTGAAATAGATAAGTATACCAGTTGTTAGGGAGGAGTTTGTTAAAAAAGAATCTGTAAGAATATTTCCCCCCCCTTACATGTTTGTTTGGTCTAAAACATAAAAAAACCAACAAATTTCAGATGCAAAACTTCTGTGGGTTTTGATTTAAAGATCACAACAAATGAAGGGGGCTGCAGTATGACATAAACCAACACAATAGAACTACTGCAAATAGTGCAAATCATGCAAATTCTAATTTGTATTAATGCAACAATATTAAATCCAATCCATTGTACACTTATGTTTTACAAAACATAAGGACGTCACAAGATGAAATGAAGACGTCAGCAGATGAAACTGGATGAACTCCCCCGGAGTTAACATTCGTTTCGAGGTGTCTTTTTCATACATAAGACCTCATACAGCTGTGCATCCACATGAACACGAATCTTCCAAATTGGACTTTCCTTTGTTCCTATACGTTTTGAAGTTACAAACAGCTCTTAGCCATAATATCAAAACCGGGCTGATCAGCAGGTAATTGGTGGCAAGTCATAGGGCTTGCCATTGCCTGCCCCTGCCTAGCTACCTTGGACTTCTTTGGTGGTCTCCCATCCAAGTACTAACCGGGGCCGACCCTGCTTAGCTTCTGAGATCTGACAAGAGTGATACATGAAGCCATATACTGAATCAGACTATTAGTCTATCAAGGTCAGTATTTTCTACTCAGATGGGCAGTCACTCTTCAAGATCTCAAGCAGAGGTCTTTCATATCACCTGGTCCTTTCAACTGGTCCTGCTGGGGACTGAACCTGGGACCTTCTGCATGCCCAGCAGATGCGCTACCACTCAGCCACGGCCCCTACTCATCAGGCTTGCCCGGGCCAGACAAAAACTTACGCTGGGATAAAACCCTTATTAGGCTCTAAGGTGCCTGAAGACTCTCGGCTATTTTTGCACGGAACACGCCTCTGCACTGGAGAGTCAATACACTTTCATCCAATGTTTGCACTCCACATTCAAGCTGTGTCAGGTCATTGAGGCTGAGTGATTTCGCTGAGAGCAAACTTTGGCCCTGCATTTACACAGGCTCGGGGCTGTTTGAGCGCTATAATTAAACTTTTAGATGTTTATCGGAGGCAACGATGGCAGAGAAAGATAAAAGCAGCCCGTAAGACCGTGTCTAAGCAATGCAGAGCCGTGCAACTGTTGTGTCAATACTCTATAAAAACACTAACGAGAAGTGGGGTGGACAGCACAGGATTCCGCAACGGGTAATTGAGCCCCCCGTTCCGCATGAAACTCAGAGCAAAAAGCGTTGTTGTGCAGGACGAAAAGTAGTCTGTAGCCTTAAGATGGATCAGAGGAGCAGCCCGTAAGACCGTGTCTAAGCAATGCAGAGCCGTGCAACTGTTGTGTCAATACTCTATAAAAACGCTAACGAGAAGTGGGGTGGGCAGCACAGGATTCCGCAACGGGCAATTCAGCCCCCCGTTCCACATGAAACTCAGAGCAAAAGGCGTTGTTGTGCAGGACGAAAAGTAGTCTGTAGCCTTAAGATGGATCAGAGGAGAGGCTGTGGCTCAGTGGTAGATCACCAGCTTTGCATGCATAAGAGCCAGTCTGGTGTAGTGGTTAGGAGCGCGGACTCTAATCTGGGAGAACCGGGTTTGATCCCCCACTCCTCCACATGCAGCTGCTGGTGTGACCTTGGGTCAGTCACAAGTCCTTTCAGGGCTGTTCTCTCAGGAGCAGTTCTTGAGAGAGCTCTCTCAGGCCCGCCTACCTCCCAGGGTGTCTGTTGTGGGGAGGGGAAGGGGAAGGAGTTTGTAAGCCGCTCTGAGACCCCTTTGGGTAGTGAAGGGCGGGGTATGAATCCAATCTCTCCTTCTTCTCTCTTAAGGGCCCAGGTTCAATCCGCAGCAACTCCAGTTAAAAAGGCCCTGGCAGTAGGTGATGGGACGGGCCTCTGGCCTGAGCACCCAGAGTGCCACTGCCAGCCTGAGTAGGCAATACCGACCTTTGATGGATTGATGGTCTGATTCAGTATAACACAAATCCCTGTGATACGTTACATAGACTTCGTTAGGCCAGGCCACCTTTTCCAGGCCCAGGTTTAATCCCCTCCTTCCTGGCAGCAGGAGGGACCCAATGAACTGTAAGCGTGTGACATCAGAGGTGAGGTCATAGTTCCATGATAAGAAGAGGAGTAGTCTTGGAACCTGTTTGTGCTAAAAGGGAATCCTCCCCACTTCCAGGTCCTCTTGTCCAGTGTGCAAAGAGAGGCGGAAGGCAAGGTGCAAGTGCCTTTAAAGCAGTGAAGCGGTGCCACTATGGGGGGCACTTAATGTGTCTGAGGGTTTCAAGCCATGGACTGAAGTAGACCAGGGCCCCCAACCATTTTCAGCCTGCAGGCACTTCTGCCATTCTGAGACAGTGTGGTGGATGCAGCCACAAAATGGCAGCTGAAGGAGGCAGAGCCAGCCACAAAACTGTCACGGCTTAGCTTCCGGTCACACAGTGAAGACCCTTGTGCTGTGGCCGCAGCCGCCGAAACAATCTGTATAATCAATCAGATTCCCAACAGCCAATCGGAAGCCTCGCTCAGCAAAAGCCCAAGCCCACTTCCTAAAAACACAGGAAAGCTGTCGGTGGGTAGCACAGTGCCCATGGGCACCATGTGGGGGACCCCCGAAGTAGACCGTGCCTGCTGCAAAAATGTGTCGACGTAGTTTCCCATTCAGGTTTACACGGCAGGTGCGAACCATCGCTTCCCAGTGCAAGCTGTGACTGGCCACAAAGGAAGAGTGGAAGGGAACAATTGAGGAGTATAGGGAGCATGAGAACAACAGGCTCATTCATGCACCAAGCCATGGTCTCCACAGGTTGTCAAGACAGCACTGTATCCCGAGTCAATCCATGGAACCCTTTCCTGGGAGTAGGGTTGCCAACCCACCCGGTTTGCCAGGGGTCCCCCATTTTTTGGGGGGGGCGTTCTACCCGCCGCCGGCCAGACGGCCAGCGGAGGAAGCCCCACCCCCAACACCCACAGCCACCCATCTCTCGCCCTTTAAGTGTGTGGAACCCATGTTTCCTCCCAAGCCCGATCTCCGCAAGCTTGCAGGGAAATTTCAGCTTCGTGCTCTTAAAAGGGAAACGCGGCTGCTCTTAAAGGGGAAATGCCGGCTCCTGCATTTAAAAGGGAAACGCCGGCTCCTTTAAGTGCAGGGAACTGCCGTTTCTGGAGATCTGGCGCACGGATGGGGGGCGGGCAGACGTCCCCAACGTGACGTCATCACGTCGGGGATGCCCCGCCCCCTCCAGGAACGCCCCCAAAGTCCCCTGCGGGGGCGGGGGTGGAAGATGGACTTGGCAACTCTACCTGGGAGCAAGGTCGATTGAACCCAGTGATCTTCCCAAGCAAACAGGCATAGGATTGGCCTCCACTGGCCAATATGAAAAGGGCAGGGAGGCAGACGACCTTGCCCTTAAAACACATTCCTGTTTCAGCATTCCAAGATAATCTACATTCATCTTTTCTACAATGGTATTTAGGTGTTTTTAATTTTGGGAATGAGGAAACTATGCTTTTTTTTAAAAAACAACAACAACATGTCGTACAAAGAATCGTGGGATGCCCAATAAGTGATAAATTGCAGCTGAAGGGTTGAGCAACTCGGCTATAAATATCTCAGATGTTTAGCAGACAAATTGTACTGACCATCACCTACTGGGCTGTTGCAAAGTTATTCTGCCCGGCTGGTTCGAGCGCTACAAATCAAAGAAGAAACAGCCTCTTCCATGGGGTGCTGACCGAGAGTCAACAGAAGGTGCAAAGAGGTCTGCAGGGTATTTTTCTTCCATATACCTCATCTGGTTTATAAACAAGAAGTGTGGGCCCGCAGAACTTGTGTGTAGAGGGCAATCCCACTCCCACCTTCTTGCTGGGCCCACCACAACTCCCGGATTGCACTGCTGCGGGGTGTGTGTGTGTGTGCCCCACCAGACTCCAACACCTGTGCATAAAATGCTATTTTACTGGGGGGGGGATTTAAACCCCCCTGTGTATTTTTTTTAAAGATTTCTGATTCCAGGGACCCAAGGTGGCTTATAACTTGTCCTCGCCTCCATTTTATCCTCACAACAACCCCACAAAGGTAGATTATTCTGAATATTTGTGACTGGCCCAAGGTCACCCAGCAAGCTTCCATAGCAGAGTGGGGATTCGAACCTGGGTCTCCCAGATCCTGGTGCAGCACTCTAACCACAACACATGCTGGATCTCATTGAGAAATGAGATCAAGATCATTTGGATACTGGACAGCTAACAGTTAGGGAATACATTCTCTGGATCTTAAAGGGCACAAGAGAAGGAGAAGGAGGAGGAGGAGGAGGGATGAATTTATATCCCACCCTTCACTCAGAGCGGCTTACAAACTCTTCCCTTCCCCTCCCCACAACAGAAACCCTGGGAGGTAGGTGGGGCTGAGAGAGCTCTGAGAGAACTGTCCTTGAGAGAACAGCTCTGAGAGAACTATGGCTTGCCCAAGGTCATCCAGCAGCTGCAAGTAGAGGAGTGGGGAACCAAACCTGGTTCTCCCAGATTAGAGTCTGTGCACTTAACCACTACGCCAAACTGGCTGTCAGGTATCACCAAGAACCCATCTTGACAAGGAAGACACCAATAAACTCTGCCCAGGAAAAACACCAGGCTTTATTTTATACTGAGAGGCGAGAACTCCTGTTGCTGAGAGAAGAGAATCTCTGTGACCAACACAATTTCTACTACTACTTTCTCCACCGCCTTACTTAAGATGCAACAGCACCCCACGCTCCTGTTGGCTTTTTACGAGGCAGTGACCATACCTCTGTAGTATGAACATAATTATAGTGTCAAGTTTATGTAATACAAGCTAGCCTGTTTTGAACATGGGACAATCATATTTATAGAGAGTCCAATGCCCTTGGTAGTTCTTGACGGCCAATACAGTAAAGAGCCAAAACAAGGCAATGGCTAGAGGGTTGCCCTTGTATCAAAGAGACCTTGGCTTAAATACCCACTCCGCCTTGGGGGCTCATTAGATGTCCTTGGACTATGGTTACCAACCTCCAGGAGGGGCCTGGAGGTCTCCCAGAATCTCCCACCCCAGAGTTGGCAACCCTACCTTGGACCCATTACTCTCTGTCATCCTAACCTACTTGATGGGGCTATTGTAAGTATAAAAGACGGGAACAGCTTCAAGGAAGAACAGAATACAATTGTATTAAATATTTGTTTTAAAATACCTGCCAGAGAATTATGTATCTGGTTAGCATCACTTGTCATGGCTTCCTCCAAAGAATCTTAGGAGCTGCAGTTTGGAGAGGATTCCAGGGAATCTATTTGATAGTCCTTGTTTGTCCCACAGAATTTCCTAGAACTCCCTGGGGCAAAAACGGTGATCTAATCTGTGATATAATCAGGGGATTTTTTTGTAGAAAAAGCCCAGCAGGAACTCATTAGCATAATAGGCCACACCCAACACCAGAAACTCATTAGCATATTAGGCCACATCCCCATGCCTTCCCTTGGCTTGGCTGGGCACCCGGTGGCTGCGGGGAGCCGGAGCAAGCCAGCCCGTGGACAGGCCGGGGAAGGCACGGGGAGGCATTTAAATGCCTCCCCAATCCTTCCAGGGCCCCCTGGCCCGCCTGCCTTGGAGTTGCCAGGGGAGTCGCTCTCCAGGCCGTCCCCTCTGTTGCCACACACACAGAGGTTTTGGCTGTAGTGGGCGTGGCCAACTCTGAAGCCAGCCGGGACTCCGTTCCTGTGCGTTCCTGCCCCAAAAATAGCCCTGGATATAATCATGCCCGAGAAGAGGTCACAGAAATTTCCCCTCGTTATTGTCTTTGGCAGGACATAGAGTCTAAACCATTACCGCAATTTCTGGTCTGAGATTGGGTTGGGAAATACCTGGAGATTTTGGGCGTGGAGCTAAGGAGGGCAGGGTTGGAGGAGGGGAGGGACTTCAGCAGAGTGTAATGCCATCGCATCCACCCTCCAAAGCAGCCACTTTCTCCAGGGCAACAGATCTGGATCTTCTGGAGATGATTTGTAATAGCGGGAGGTCTCCAGTTGCCACCTGGAGGGTGGCAACCCTAGGTCTGATATAGAGCAAAACTAAGTTGTGATGGTCACTGGGCATTTACTATGAAAACCACACACATTGTGCTCCGCCCCCCGCTGCACTGTCCAGTAGAACTTAACATGTGTCATGAGATCATAGCTTCAAGAGGGGACTGTATAAACATATGGAGCAGAAGTCCATCAGTGGCTATTAGCCACAAGGTATCAGTGGAACACACTTTCTGGGGCAATGATGCTCAGTATTCTTGGTGCTCGGGGGACAACAGTGGGAGGGCTTCTGGAGTTCTGGCTACGTACTCTAAAAATTATAAATAAACAAAAAAAGTGGTCATTTGCCACTTTTAAACTATCCCTAAGAATGGCTGTCCCTACGAAACTATCCTGCCAACCTAGCAGTTCGAAAGCAAGAAATTGCAAGTAGATAAATAGGGACCACTTCGGTGGGAAGGGAACAGCGCTCCGTGCGCCTTGGTGTTTAGTCATGCCGGCCACATGACCAGGGAAACGTCTTCGGCCAGTGCTGGCTCTTCGGCTTTGAAACGGAGATGAGCACTGCAACCCTAGAGTCGGATTTGACTGGCTTTCGAGCAAGGGAACCTTTACCTTTTACCCTGAACGTTGCCAGGTCCCCCTGGAGGGGGGGTAGGGTTGCCAGATCCGGGTTGGGAAAGTCCTAGAGATTTGGGGATGGAGCCCGGGAGGACAGGGAACTCAGTGGGGTCCAATGACATAAAGTCCACCTTCCAAAGCATCCATCTTCTCCAGGGGAACTGATCTCTGTAGTCTGGAGACGAGACGTAATTCTGGGGGATCCCCACGTCTCACCTGGAAGCCCTAGGGCAGGACAAGCTGGGCCATACGTGGGATGGAGCATGTGGACATCCACTGACCATTTAGACCTGAATTTGGGAGAGGGGGGCCTGTTGCCCAGTGGCAGCCAGAAAAATACGCCCACACTAGCACAGTGCAAGCCTCGCTTTTGCTAGTTTGGTGTAGTGGTAAAGAGCAGCAGACTCTAATCTGGGAGAACCAGGTTTGATTCCCCACTCCTCCACTCTCACCTGCTGGATGACCTTGTTGTTGTTGTTGTTCAGTCCCACAGTCGAGTCCCACTCTTCCCGACCCCATGCTTAAGCCATCAATCGTCCAGTGACAAGCAAGGCAGCCAGCCACTGCAAACAAAGTTTTCAAAGCCCTGGGTGCCGGTTGCATGTCGCCTGGTTCCCCTTCCCCTTTTTAAAGCAGAGAGGTCGTGCAGAAATTGTTGTTGTTGTTCAGTCAAACAGTCGAGTCCGACTCTTCGCGACCCCATGGACCAGATCACACCAGGCCCTCCTGTCTTCCGCCGTCCTCTGACGTTTGCTCAACTTCATGTTCATTGCATCTATGACACTGTGTAACCATCTCATCCTTTGCCGTCCCCGTCTTCTTTGACCTTCAATCTTTCCCAGCATCAGGGTCTTCTCCAGGGAGTGCTCCCTTCTCATTTGGTGGCCAAAGTATTTGAGCTTCAGTTTCATTATCTGGCCTTCCAGGGAACAGTCAGGGTTGATTTCTTTTAGGATTGACTGATTTGATCTTCTTGCAGTCCAAGGGACTCTCAAGAGTCTTCTCCAGCACCATAGTTCAAAAGAATCTATTCTTCGGCACTCGGCCTTCCTTATAGTCCAACTCTCGCAGCCATACATGACTACTGGGAATACCATTGCTTTGACCATGCAGACTTTTGTTGGCAGGGTGATGTCTCTACTTTTTATCATGCTGTTGAGGTTCGCCATCGCTTTCCTCCCAAGGAGCAGGCGTCTTTTAATTTCATGGCTGCTGTCACAGTCTGCGGTGATCTGGGATCCCAGGAATGTGAAGTCTGTCACTACTTCCACGACTTCCCCTTCTATTTGCCAAGGAGTGATGGGGCCGGATGCCATGATCTTAGTTTTTTTGATGTTGAGCTTCAAGCCCACTTTTGCGCTCTCCTCTTTTACTCTGAGCAAGAGACTCTTTAGGTTCTCTTCACTTTCTGCCATTATGGATAACCTTGGGCAAGCCATAGTTCTGTCAGAGCTGTCCTTGAAAAAGAAGTTTCTGGAAAGAGCTCTCTCAGCCCCACCTACCTCACAGGGTGTCTGTTGTGGGGAAGGGAAGGGAAAGGAGTTTGTAAGCCGCTCTGAGATTCTGAGGGAAGGGCGAATTATAAATCCAATCTCCTCCTCCTCCTCTGTTAGGAAGCTGTTTCACACACATCCTCTTTCATTCCTGATAACCATCTTGTTTGGCCAACTCTTGACTCTCACCAAAGTTTGATGTATACTTCCTTAATTCTACAACAAAAAACAGCCTCAAAGTACAGTCATCTATTTGCAATATTTAATTTTTTTTTTTTAAAGAAAACCTGGAGACTTGCAAGGTGCGTGGCCACCACCGCCATTTCCCCCTTTCAATCTTCTTAATCCGAAATGCAGAGATAATGACAGATACTTGCACACCTCCCAGGGTGTCTGTGAAACTCTCCCATCAGCCTGGAGTGGGCGTATTATTACCGTAGTTATGGCTATTACAGCTGTCAAACAAGATCGCCAAAAGAAAATCTCCGTCCAATCCAGCACTTTAGATCTAAAGCTGCCAATGGCCAACACCACAGGCCAACACCCCTGTCAATGCATGCAACACATCCGTCTCTGAGACTACAACCTTTGCCTCACAAACCCTAGGGAAACAAGGTCCTCCCCAAAGGAACCAGTAGATGAGCTACGACAACTGATTTATTCACTTAACTCCCCTTTTTTCATTTTTAAAATGTTTATTAAGAGGAAGTATAACATATCAAGAAATATAATAACTGCAAAACAGTATACAACTGTCCTGAAAATCCAAAATTACAAACCAACCAGTTAGTCATCAGTACAGGTTTTTACAACATACATCAACAGTCATAACAAACTAAGTTAGTACTAAATCTGATCACCTATACATAGATGCTATGTGAGCTATGATTCCCACAGAATTGAGTCAAGTTTAAAAGAGAACATCTTCAGGAGTCTGCTGCTCTGATTCACAAGAGGAGTCTTGACAGTAAGGTGGAGGTCTGGTTAAACTCAAAAGTGTAGCCATGTATGATAACTCGTCCTAGAAGGAGACCTCAAAAACCAGTAGAAGATACTATGAGACCGTCTAATTGTAACAGCTGCACTGTTGGATTTGGACCAGGGAGGCTGGGATTTGCCACCCCTCCAGGTGAGGCTGGGGTTGTTCCAGATTGACAAGACTACAGAGACCACTGCCCCTGGAGGAAATGGCAGCTTCAGATGGTGGGCTATACGGCACCACATCTCTGCTGAGCTCCCTGCCCCAAAGAGTGCCCCCAAATCTCCAGGAATTCCCCGAGCCGGAGCAGACAACCGTATGTGGAGCTGAAATAGGACAGCCAGCCTTCAGGTGGTAAGTGGAGATCTCTTGGGATTACAAATGATCTCCGGGCAATAGAGATCAGTTTACCTGGCCCTGGTCTGATCTCGTCAGATCTCGGAAGCTACACAGGGTCGACTCTAGCAAGTACTTGGATGGGAGACCTCCTTGGAATACCAGAGGCAGGAGGCGGGGGCAGGCTTTATTCAGCCACCTCTCTGAATATCCTCCAGGCCCCCAGTAGGCATCAGTCACCAGAGGTCGCCATGACTTCCAGATGCAAACCCAGTCAATCACCAGAGGTCGCGGTGACTTCCAGGTACACACACGCATACACAACTCACACGGATGCATATATGAAAAATGCAAAAAAGGAAAAAGGGATCCATTCCCCTGGAGAAAACGGCCACTTTGGAAGGTGGACTCTATGGCATTATACCCCGCTGAAGTCCCTCCCCTCCCCCAAACCTGCCCTCCTCTGGCTCCACCCCCAAAATGTCCAGGTATTTCCCAGCCTGGAGCAGGGAAACTTACCACCACCACCACCCCGGATCCACCCCCAAAATCCCCAGGTATTTCCTAACTTGGAACTGGAAACCTTACCCATGCCATGGGGAATCTCCCATCAATTAAGGAAGACAGTATGGGAAATTTAGGAAGGAACTTCTTGGTTTCTCAAGGAAGAGCACGCAACACTCAAGTGAGAGTTTAGGAAATACCTCCAATAGCGGGTTCAGACACAATGGACACATTACTCTCACCCCACCCACATACACTAAAAGAAGGTACCACGTTGTGTAACTTCCCCCTTTCAGTTTCCACACTCTTCTGCATAGACTAGTGCAGAAGATCTATCAGGTTGTTAATCGACAGGGTGGATAATCGGAGATACTAAGGGAGCTCCTCTGATCCCTATCCAAACGCACGTGCAGTCACGAGCGAGAGGTTACAGGTGAGGCCGTGTTTCAGTGGCAGGGCAGCTGCTTGGCATACACAAGGTCACACGTTCAACCCCCGAGACTCCCCAGTTTAAAGGATCAGGCAGTAGGTGATGCGGAAGACCTCTTTCTGAGACCCCTGGTGACCTGCTGCCAGCTTGAGTAGTTAATATTGACCTTGATGGACCAAGGGTCTGATCCAGCATACAGCAGGTCCAGATGTTTCCTGGCTCCGGCACTTCAAGATGTGTGTGGAGGGGAGTAGTTGTGGATTTCTTGCATTGTGCAGGGAGTTGGACTAGACCACCCTGGAGGTTCCTTCCAACTCTATGGTTCCCATTTTCGGGGGAACTCTTGCAAAGATCAGCATCCATACTTTCTGCACACAGCAACATAGCAAGCAGGCCTGTCATTACAGTGGGCCATTTGGGGGGCCCTGCCCCCTTAATTAAAAGCCCTGCCCCACAAATAGCCATGCCAGAAATCTTATTTTTGCATGTTTCCCAAAGGCTCATGGGAATGCTTTTGCAAGACTCACCATGACCTCTGTGGTCTACAGCAGGACTGGGCTAGCAGAGAGGGGGATTGTGGGAGATGTATTGAAGGTGCCCTTCTAAGCTTTCTTGCCCTGTGGGAGGGAACTCAGAAGGCATTTAAATGCCTTCTGAATGCAATTAAATGCCCTCTGAGCTGTTTACCCCCCAGGAATTGACGCGCTTGAAACAGGCTCAGAGCCTCCCCCTTTAAAGACAGGCATTCAGATTAATTTAACAATTAACTGTAACTTAACTGCCTCCTTAAAAATTTAAATGTTCCCAGAATAAAAAAAAAATCCTGGCTACAGGCACACATGGGTCTAGAGCCGCATCAGAGAGTATGCTGGGACCATCCGTGGTGGCTCCCTCTTTCATGCACGCATGGCGGCCACCGACTCTCTTCTGCTATGAGGCGTGTGGGCAAAGCAGCCCCATCAGAATGAATACAGACTTTGCGTGAACATAGCAGTCCAACAGGAGAAGGTGCGACCGGTGACGCCAAAGAGAGCGAGGAAGAAGGAGAGGCTGGAACCTCTGAGGAGGACTCTGACTTTAAATTGGGGGGGCGGGTCCTAAACAAGGCTGTCAGTTGAGACACAGAAATGGGGGGGAAGAAGGAGGAGGAGGAGGAGGAG
>NW_015159858.1:15163-15326 GCF_001447785.1 Gekko japonicus
ATTATTGATAGATGTTCCTATGACTATTTAATGAAAGGTATTTCATGTCCAAATCTAGTAGTTAGTCATACTTAAGGGGGTAAAGCCACAGAGCGTTTTGTCTGCATGCCCAGGATGTATACAGTGTCCAAAGCAGAGTGAACACAAGACCCAGAGAGACATA
>NW_015159858.1:15468-15609 GCF_001447785.1 Gekko japonicus
TCCGAAAGATTTGCACCGTTCAAAGACTCAGCTTTTCTGATATTCGTGCTATCAAATTCCGACCTCTGGAAGATTTTCCCTCCACTCTGTAGTTTCAGGCAGGTAGTCGTGTTGGTCTGCAGTAAAACAGCGAGATTCAAA
>NW_015159858.1:15660-16123 GCF_001447785.1 Gekko japonicus
CAACAAGATTTCCAGGCAGCGTTGCCAACCTCCAGGTAGTGGCTGGATAGCTTCACAATTACAACTGATCTCCAGTTTGGTGTGGTAGTTAAGTGTGCAGACCCTAATCTGGGAGAACTGAGTTTGATTCCCCACTCCTCCACTCGCAGCTGTTGGACGTCCTTGGGCAAGCCAAGTTCTGGAAAGAGCTCTCTCAGCCCCACCTCCCTCACAGGCTGTCTGTTGTGGGGAGGGGGAGGGAAAGGAGTTTGTAAGCCGCTCAGAGACTCCGAGTGAAGGGCGGGGTGTAAATCCAATCTCTCCTTCTTCGGGTGGCAGAAATCGGTTCCCCTGGAGAAAGTGGCTGCTTTGGAAGGTGGATTCTATGGCATTACACCCCACTGAAGCCCCTCCCCTCCCCAAACCCCACTCTCCTCAGGCTGCACCCCCAAAATCTCCAGGTATTTCCCAACCCAGAGCTGGC
>NW_015159858.1:16200-26372 GCF_001447785.1 Gekko japonicus
CCTGCTGAAAACTGCCACCATCCCACGCTCATGATGGGAGTGGGTGAGAGTGTTGATATGCTTTCTCCTGTGAAGATAAAAGCCATTCCTGACTGGCTATTCTAGGTGGGAAAACAGAGGGGGGGGGGAAGTCAAACAATTCCTCTCCTCCCTTGAATCACGGTTATCCGTTCTTAGAAGGGACGCCTCTAACAAGATACAGTTCCACTAGAGCAGTGGTGGCGAACCTTTTAGAGACCGAGTGCCCGAACTGCGACCCAAACCCCACTTATTCATCGCAAAGTGCCAACACGGCAATTTAACCTGAATATGGAGGTTTTACTTTAGAAAAAACAACTCATACATTAACTTAAGATGACCCAAACAAAGTAAGGAAAGCAATCCCAAATGCTTTCATTTACTTAAAATTATTTGGCAGAGAATTCGACACTTTAATGATGTCCTGGGCCTGGCTGGGGTGATGGCACCCGTGCCCACAGAGAGGGCTCTGAGTGCCACCTCTGGCACCCGTGCCATAGGTTCGCCACCACTGCACTAGAGGCAAAGCCTGGCCCAGGGCCCACCTTCCAAAGAGGCTTGTGTGACCCGAACAAAGCTGAGAGGTTAGAATGATACGATTGAAAGGGTTCTCCCTCCCTGTCTCTGGCTGTGATCACACACACTAAATAAGCCACTTTCAATGCACTTTCAAACTGGATTTTACTAGGTGACCTGGCAAAATCCAGTTGGAAAGTGGGTGCAGAGACACCAGGAAAGAAAGAGAAGCAGGGGGGGGGGGGCACAGTACGTGGGGAAAACAGTCACAGACAGTGGCACTGTTTAGAGAAGCTTCTTTTTAGGTACAGAGAAGCCTGGGTCTGAAAAAGACAGTTAAAACTGACTGCAAGCTAGAGTTGTCAGCAATCCCCAGGGGAGCCTGGGGGTGGGGGTGGGCACCCAGGCGGTGGAATCCAGCACCGTGCGATGCTGCAACATCACTTCCACTTGCACTGCCGTGAAGCCGCTTCCAGGAAACCAATCAAAACAACGTCACAGCGTTGCGCAACATCGGCTCTCTTCCCACTTTGTTCCCGGTGCTCCATCAAGCAGAAACCAGAAGAGCAGGAGGCCGGAACTCTAAAACGGGCACCCTGAGAGCCCAGTGCTGGGAAGTTTTTAGAGTAACCGCCCAGCCAATACCTTTGGCCTTCAAAAGGACTGAAGAATTTTTAAAAACGGCTCCTCTCCTGTCCCCTCCACTACATGAGACCAACCTCACCTAGACATTTGCTGCGATGGGGGCAGAAAAGTGACCCATTGGCGTTGGCAAGCTTAACCTGCCTCCGTCCCCCACTTCGTATCACAGCTCTCCCATAGTTGTATTTTGGGTTTCTGAAAAGACAAGAAAAATAATCCCAAGACATCCTTGTCCCATTGCTTTCTTTTCCACAACTGCACCATTCAGGAGGAAATACATGTTTGGGCCATACAGATCTGACAGCCAAGGCGTGAGTGGTGGAATGCACAGCCCCCCAATATATTATGACTTGTTTCTACAATGTAGACTCATGGAATCATAGAGTGGGAAGGGACCCTCAGGGTCATCTAGTCCAGCCCCCTGCACAAGGCAGGACATTCACAAATACCTCCCCACACACACACACATCCCCAGTGACCCCTGTTCCATGCCCAGAAGATGGCAAAAACCTCTCCAGGATCCCTGGACAAACTAGCCTGGAGAAAATTTGCTTCCTGGCCCCAAGATGGCAATCAGCATTTCCCTGGGCGTGTAAGAAGGAGCCAAAAGAACTAAGCACTAATGCAACCCTTATTGCCCTGCCCTTTCCTTCTTGGCCAAGGCACGCAAATTGATTTAAAGCAGAGGTCCTGAACTCAATTGTTACGAGGGCCAGTTCTGACATAAATATCGTCGGGCCGGGCCACGTGTACCATAAAATGTAACGCCTGGTACCGGAGGTATGAGCTGTATAAAGGACAGCAGCTGGCAAGCTCCGAGCTGACATATCCTCACTGCAAGGCCCTGCGGGCTGGGGAGGGGGCTGCAGAGGAAAACCCCTATGGGCGGACTGGAGAGCGACATTCTCGGATTTCCCCCTTGCCTTCCGCTCTGTAGGCAGAGCCAGCCGGGTCTCCCTTGGAGCAGTGCCCTCCAGTCTCAATCGTGTCGACAGGAGCTAGAACTGGAGGTGGGGACTGGACTAGACTGGACGGGAGGCAAGGGACTGGAGCTGCCCAGCCGGGTCTCCCTCGGAGCAGTGCCCTCCAGTCTCGATCGTGTCGACAGGAGCTAGAACTGGAGGCAGGGACTGGACTGGACGGGAGGCAAGGGACTGGAGCTGGCACAGAGGCTTCAGCCCAGCGGCCCACTTGATCCAACAAGGTTCCCCACCCAGCCCAAGGCTTACCTAGGCTGAGAGGGCAGCAGCTCCACCTGCTCTGGAAGCAGCACCCTGGCCCTCATCTTGTCCAGGCTTAACCAGGGCCAGAATCGTGCAAAGGATTACCTCCATCATGACCTGACCCAAGAGGTGGCGCATGGGCTGCTAGCCTGGCACTGCACCTTCGCTAGGCCACCTCAACTTGAGCCCACTCCCTCCACCACTCCTGCAGGGGGAGGTGGAGTCTGGTGGCCTCGTGGACCCAGTCCTGGACTGGTGGTTCGTTGAGCCAGGATCTGGATGGACAGAGGGAAGTTTCGGTGAAGGAGCTCCTTGGGGTAAGTTCTGAAGGGGATGGACTGGGGCATCTACCCTGTAGGAGTCCCCCTGGAGTCTCCTGCTCTCCCCCCAGGCCATGTTTCTGGCTCCTTGGGCTCCTCCTCAGAGGCTTCCGAGTCAGAATCTAAAGCTGGCCCAGGGGTAGTCATGACACACCTAATCTCTATGGTAAAGACACAGAGACACTGGGAAATTCCTAGAGCGTCACCATGGAATCCATTTCCAGGCCATTTTCCCTCCCACTCTTCAGTTTCTTGAGGGGGATTGGGGCCGAGGGCAGGGGTTTACCTGTTACAGGCAGGTAAATGGCAAGCCGAACTTCAGTACAGTTATTAGTTGCCAGCACTGTAGTGCCACACAAGCCGCATCAACCAGCTTAATACTGACTTCTCAAGAATGCTTTTTTGTTTAATTTCGGCTGACGAAGCGAAAAAGAAGAGACTACTGATAGGAATCTTTAGGACCAGCGAGATAGGATGATAATAACAGCTCTGTTTGTCTCAAGCACTCGGGTCGTCCCCAATTACATGTCAAGCAGAAAGGTGTGCCTGTGAGCACACAAGTGCACAAACACACAAAAGGGATACGCAAATGAGCGAAACTGAACCCTCCCTCTGTGCTCCACTTATTTCCCTCCATTCCCTCCTGGCCAAAAGACTTTTCTGCCGGCTAAACTCACTTGCAGTTGTTAGAGCTTGTCTGAGAACAACCCTGTGAGGTAGGTTGGCGAATTACAAAGGCCAGTCCAGTTTCTGAGAAGGGATTTGGAGCCATGTCTGCCCAGTCCAAAGTCAACAGCATATTAGGTACACCATTCTGGGCCCATCTCCCTTTCCACATAGCCACACAGCTTTTACAGCATCACAGGGGTCCAATTCAGATCGGGCTTGCAATGCTGCGGAGAGACCAACTAGACAGAATGACAGAGTGTGCAGCTCCAAAAGAAGACCACGATGTCTCCTGAGGCTGATTTTGCCTGGGAAAATGGGGCGGGAGTGTAGAGACCCCTCCTCCCCCCATGCCACAGTCCCGAGCCAAATCAGGCCCCTACGGTACTTTTGACAGCAGCTCCCCACGACTGCCATGAAGCTACAAAGAAAGTGGGTTGGGTGCGGAGAACGCGCACCCAGCTCATTTCAAAAGTAAGGCATAGTTTGGCCTTCATAAATCTCTTGACAGCACAGGCCCATCCCCGAAACACCGCCTGTCAGTTCCCACTTGCCGTAAAAGAGCTGCAGCTTGCAAAACAAAAAGCTGTGTAGTTTCTGCTCCCTGCCACTCTTTAACGCAATGCTCCTAAAGCCAGTGAGCCCAGCTCTATGCCTGACCTCCCACAAGAGGTCTGATCGATCTCTGTCGTGTTGGGACTCCAAAAATTTGGGGGGGAGAAGCAGTTGCCAAGCACTCGGCTGGCTAGCGATTTGCATTTGGCTTGGATGGAGGAGGCAGGGATGGGGCCAGTATACCCTGAAGTGGGGCAGCTGCCACAGGCACTCATGCTGACTCCCCACTGATGTATCTCCCGTAACGCCTGCGTGCGGCTGCTTCGTCATCTGTGCTCCCAGCTGCACGCGCTGCCTAGCGCTGCCAGAGAAGGGCATGCGGGTGCTGCACAAAGCACTGGCATTCCTAGTGCCCACGACAGTGGCACTCCTAGCTGCACCCACCCACCTAGCATTTCTGCGTGCAGGCAGTATGGGCAGCTGTGACTGCAGGTGTCGGGAGAGCGGCAAGTGGGCAGGAGAACGATGCGCAAGCCAACGGGGGCACGTGGGTGGACGGGCAAGAAGAGAGGTTTGGTAGTGGGCAGAGGGCAGAGGGGGCCCGCGGGCACTCTCTGCCCAAGGCCCCCCAAAACCTGGAACCGGCCCTTTAAGAACATAAGAAGAGCCCTGCTGGATCAGACCAGTGGTCCATCTAGTCCAGCATCCTCTCTTGCACAGTGGCCAACCAGTTCCTCTGAATGGCCAACAACAGGGCCTAGAGGCCGAGGCCTTCATAAGAACATAAGAAGAGCCCTGCTGGATCAGACCAGTGGTCCATCTAGTCCAACATCCTGCCTCACACAGTAACCAACCAGTTCCTCTGAATGGCCAACAACAGGGCCTAGAGGCCGAGGCCTTCATAAGAACATAAGAAGAGCCCTGCTGGATCAGACCAGTGGTCCATCTAGTCCAACATCCTGCCTCACACAGTAACCAACCAGTTCCTCTGAATGGCCAACAACAGGGCCTAGAGGCCAAGGCCTTCATAAGAACATAAGAAGAGCCCTGCTGGACCAGACCAGTGGGCCATCCAGTCCAGCATCCTGTCTCACACAGCGGCCAACCAGTTCCTCTAGAGTTCCAATAACGGGGCAAAGAGGCCGAAGCCTTCCCCTGATGTTGCCTCCCAGCTCTGGGATTCATAGGGCTAGTGCCTCTGAATGAGGAGGTTCCCCTCAGTCACCATGCCGAATAGCCACTGAAAGACTTATCCTCCATTATCTGTCTAATCCGCTTTTAAAGCTGTTAATTCCTATGGCCATCACTACATCCTCTGGCAGCAAATCCCACATTCTAATCACTCTCTGGGTAAAACAGGATTTCCTTTTGTCCATCCTGAACCTACTGCCCATCAGTTTCATTGGATTCTCCCAAGTTCTAGTATTTTGAGAGAGGGAGAAAAGCTTCTTTTTGGCAACTCTCTCTACCCCATGCATAATTTTAATAATTTTATAAACCTCTTTGAGGGATCGCTTGTTTCGCAAGACTGCAGTAGCTCCTCAAACTGCATGGATCCAAGTACATTTGTCCCGTGCGCCATACTTGAGGAATGGGTTAGAAACAAGATTAAGAATACTAATAATCAGTAACTCAGAATCTTGGGCTGAAGTGAGTTCCCAGAGGGGTAGCCATGTTAGTCTGTAGCGTCCAACCCTCGTGGCATGACAGCCATGGAAAAGCAGTCATCGGGAATGCTACTCTAAAATGGAGGCCGGGTTCAGTTGCACCCATAAGCCAACTAGCCCTCTTCACAGCCTTTGTCCCAGATGAGTCATCTAGACGTCTACTAGTGTCCACGGGGTGACTCAGTCTCCCTTTTTAAAGTCCAAATCACCTGCCAGCAGACACGACATGGATTAGACTTGCACATGTGAAGAGAGGGATGGAGTAGAACTAAGGAGAACCTGGATTCGGCACTCAGCCCCGGAAGCTCAGGGGTTGACTCTGACACTCTCACAGCACTACCCACCTCACAGGTGGTCAAGTTGTGAGGGTCAAGTAGGAGCAACTCAGGTAACCCTTGGAGGAAGGCTTGGTGTTGCGGGTGGGAAATAGACTTTGTGGTTATTTCAGAAACTTGGTGGAATGAGGAAAATCAGTGGGATACAGTGATTCCTAGTTATAAACTATATCGGAAGGATGGGGAGGAAGGTTGGAGGTGGGGTGTCAGAGAGCGTATACAGTCCAGTAAGGCCAAAGCCTGTGCTGGCTCCATTCTTATGCCAGAGTCCCATTTACTAAATTGCTGGAAAATACTAAAGATGCCACCTCTCTACAAAACTGTATCCAAGATAGCTGACAACGTGGCACTGTGACAAAGTCTGAGCCCAGGTGCACCTTTTTTTTTTTAACTACATTTTTTATTCTTTTACATACAAGTACAATCAAATGCCTAAGAAGGGATGAACTCGAACACAGTACATTACATCTTACAAAAATGTATACATTATGAACATAATTGACCAGAGAGATCCCTAGTCATAGCCTTGGTGTGCATATTGGTTCTAATTTACTGATTCCCTTTTATGTGTATTCGGGACTTTAACACCCATATATGTTGCTGTGGACCGTACACTGGGTGTGGGCCCAATCCTCTATACTGCTAACAGGAGTACCCATCACCTTTAAGACCAACAAAGTTTTATTCAAGTATGAGTTTCCGTGTGCACGCACACTCTTCTTCAGATACAACGAAGTGGAAATTACCAGTCCATACATGTAGGCAGAAGGTGAGCCGTAAATTAGCATGCAGCATAATGAAGATGTTGAACAGACGCAAGGACCAAACAGGAATAACAAGCTTTGTTTATATGTTTACCATTTGTTTGGGTTTAATTCCGGGGTGGATGAACATAGTAAAGGAAAGACCTCAAAACTGGAGATGTCACTAAGACGCGAATCGGATCACAAGCCAAGGGAGCCGCAGCCCCAGAGCAAAGGGGACTGTGGCCCTGACCGGAATGGCCCAGGCTAGCCTGATGTCATCAGGTCTCAGAAGCTAAGCAGGGTCGGCCCTGGTTAGTACTTGCATGGGAGACTACCAAGGAAGACCAGAATAGCTACGCAGAGTCAGGCAATGGCAAAGCACCTCCGCATGTCTCTCGCCTTGGAAACCCCACGGGGTCACCATAAGTCAGAGGTGACTCGACCACACTTTACACCACCAAGGTCTCCAAGCAGGATTCATACTACGGTTGTCAACCTCCAGGGAGAGGCTGGAATTGTCCCAGAATTATAAGCCAACGTTCCCTCTAAGCTGAGTTAGTGTGAGCCAGCTCACAGTTTTTTAGCCTCCGGCTCACACACTGTTGGCTTGGCTCAGGAAGGATGGCTCCAGAGCAATGTTCCCCCTAAGCTGTGGAGTCTTGTGAGCAAAAATTCTACTTTGTGAGCTGCTGCCATCAAAGTTGTGAGCAAGCCATTTGGATACTGCATAAATTAGTCTGCTCTGGAGCCCTCCTTCCTGAGCTAAGACAAAAATGTGTGAGCCGGAGGCTAAAAAACTGTGAGCTAGCTCACACCAACTTAGCTTAGAGGGAACACTGCTCCAGAGCAAACTGATTGATGCAGTAGCCAAATGGCTCGCTCTCAAATATAATGCCAGTGGCTCACAAAGTAGAATTTTTGCTCACAAAACTCCACAGAGGGAGTAGTAGTTATAACTTGGAGAACATGGCAACTTCCAAGGATAGACTCTAGGGCAGGGGGCCAGAACAGACCCATCCAGGGCTCTTACCCGGCCCACAAGCAACTGCTATGTAAGGAAATATAAGGCACTCTCCCTTTTTACCGCATCCCTTGGGGAAAAACCTAGTCTTGCATATGATTGAATACATTTGTTGGGGCTTTGGGGGGCTCCCCAGTAAAACAATTGCTTTCACTGCTAGGAATCAGTTGCTTTTGTTTGCATGTTGAGTAAAAATTATGTCATCAATTGGGTTTGCCTGTGTCCTGTATAAAGTTTACATCTCTGGTACCTGGCTTTACATTTCATGGCACACACGGCCCAGCAGAGAAAGTGATATTTACGTCAGATCTGGCCCTCGGAATGAGCTTGACACCTCTGCTCTAGGGCATCAAATCCCTGTTGAGGCTCCCCCCCCAAACTGCCCTCCCTGGTCTCCAGCCCAAATCTCCAGGAACTTCCAAAGCTGGAGTTGGCACACCTAATTCATACCGACTCTCCAGATAAAGGGAACTTTTAAAATTTTGGCTCCCCTTGCAAGGCCAGACCAAAACCTGATCCCCTACTTAACCGGATTTGCTCAGTACAATACTCTATTTCGTTCACCAAGACTTCTTAGGCAGCAAAGCTGGTCTACTCAGACATAAGCCTCCTGTTACTCAACAGGGGTTACTCCCCGGAAAGTGTCCTCCGGGCTGCCACCCGAGTCAGGCAACTCAGCAACAGGAGCCGCTGGGATCCACTGCTTATCTAATAAGAGGATTTAGAAGCCAGCAGAACTTTCTGGTCAGGTCCCCAGCGGCACTTTGCTTCCCAAAACCTCGTCGGGGTTCATTCCTGCCCAGGTCATGCCCAGGTCACAGCCATCACTACATCCTCTGGCAGCAAATCCCACATTCTAATCACTCTCTGGGTAAAACAGGATTTCCTTTTGTCCATCCTGAACCTACTGCCCATCAGTTTCATTGGATTCTCCCAAGTTCTAGTATTTTGAGAGAGGGAGAAAAGCTTCTTTTTGGCAACTCTCTCTACCCCATGCATAATTTTAATAATTTTATAAACCTCTTTGAGGGATCGCTTGTTCCGCAAGACTGCAGTAGCTCCTCAAACTGCATGGATCCAAGTACATTTGTCCCGTGCGCCATACTTGAGGAATGGGTTAGAAACAAGATTAAGAATACTAATAATCAGTAACTCAGAATCTTGGGCTGAAGTGAGTTCCCAGAGGGGTAGCCATGTTAGTCTGTAGCGTCCAACCCTCGTGGCATGACAGCCATGGAAAAGCAGTCATCGGGAATGCTACTCTAAAATGGAGGCCGGGTTCAGTTGCACCCATAAGCCAACTAGCCCTCTTCACAGCCTTTGTCCCAGATGAGTCATCTAGACGTCTACTAGTGTCCACGGGGTGACTCAGTCTCCCTTTTTAAAGTCCAAATCACCTGCCAGCAGACACGACATGGATTAGACTTGCACATGTGAAGAGAGGGATGGAGTAGAACTAAGGAGAACCTGGATTCGGCACTCAGCCCCGGAAGCTCAGGGGTTGACTCTGACACTCTCACAGCACTACCCACCTCACAGGTGGTCAAGTTGTGAGGGTCAAGTAGGAGCAACTCAGGTAACCCTTGGAGGAAGGCTTGGTGTTGCGTTCCCATCCCGAGCCCGTGCAAAAATAAAAAAAAAACCAACGGTGTCCGTGCCCCTGCAAGGTGCGCGCCGTCTGCACATGCTCAGAGGCACCGTTCCGGGTTCGAGCCCCGGGGGTCCGAAAAACAAATTCTAAAATCTCCCAGCCTTCCAGGAACTTGCGGTTAAATCTACAAGTGTCAGATTCTGCCGGCGAGTTATTTGAGCCGGGCTCAGAGAAAACCGGATGCCACGATTCCGAGCGACGCGAAAAAGAACAGACGCAGGTGCTGGCATTCCGACACGAGGCGAAGAGGAGGCGCTTCTCCGGGGATCTGAAGCTTAGCCTGCAATTTGCGCGCCGCGCATCTCTGGAGGGAAAGAGAGCCCGAAGCGCTCGGTTGATCCAAGGGCGGCACAGAACCTCTCGGGGAGAGCAGGAGGGGAGGCTGAAAGGAAGGGCCCCGGGGCCAGCCGGGATGACCGATCCAGAGCCTGCGCCCGATCCAGAGCCTGCGCCCGATCCAGAGCCGAGGAACGCAAAGCTGGCTGGAGGGATGGAGCTCGCCCCTCCCAGGGGACCGCAAGCATCGCCTGGCCAGAGCCCGCCGCCGCTTGGGAGCGTCCCCCGCATGATGCCCCCACCATGGCCCACCACGGCAACCCCAACGGCGCGGCCCGGATCGGGACCCACCTCTTCTGCTGCAGCAGGTTGATCTCGTCCACCTTCCTCTGCCACGACTTCTCGCCCTGCAGCCGGCGCAGGAGAGCCGCGTACAGCCAGCCGTGCTCGCCGGGCAGCAGCATCCCCATCGCTGGGCGGGAGCTCAGTGGCGGCGCATCCCCGCCGGGGGTCCCCTGGGTGCTGCTGCGGGCGGC
>NW_015159858.1:26671-29652 GCF_001447785.1 Gekko japonicus
CATATGACGGAGTGAGCTCCTGTCTCTAGTTCCAGCTCCTGCCAGCCTAGCAGTTCGAAAGCAAGAAATTGCAAGTAGATAAATAGGTACCACTTCGGTGGGAAGGAAACAGCGTTCCGTGCGCCTTGGTGTTTAGTCATGCCGGCCACATGACCACGGAAACGTCTTCGGACAGCGCTGGCTCTTCGGCTTGGAAACGGAGATGAGCACCGCAACCCTAGAGTCGGATTCGACTGGCTTTCGAGCAAGGGAAACTTTACCTTTTAAAAGTTGCAACCGCGATGCCAGGTGGATGCGGGAGGACTCGCAATGCTCCCTTTAAGCTGTGGAGTCTTGTGAGCAAAAATTCTACTTTGTGAGCTACTGGCATTGAAGTTGTGAGCGAGTGCTTTGGCTGCTGCATAAAGTCGTTTGCTCTGGAGCCCTCCCTTCCTGAGCGAAGACAGAAATCTGTGAGCTAGAGGCTAAAAACCTGTGAGCTAGCTCACACTAACTCAGCTTAGAGGGAACACTGGTTGCCAGACCCAGTCTGGGAAACTCTTGGAGATTTGGCGGTGGAGCCTGGGGAGGAGAGTACAACGCCACACAGTCCGCCCTCCCAAACATCCATTTTCTCCAGGGGAATTGAACTCTGCAGTCTGGGGATGAGCTGGAATCAGTGTTCCCTCTAAGCTGAGTTAGTGTGAGCTAGCTCACAGTTCTTTAGCCTCCGGCTCACACATTGTCATCTCAGCCCAGGAAGGAGGGCTCCAGAGCAAACTAATTTACGCAGTAGCCAAATCACTCGCTCACAACTTTCATGCCAGGAGCTCGCAAAGTGGAATTTTTGCTCACAAGACTCCACAGCTTAGAGGGAGCATTACTCTGGAGATGAGCTGTAATTCCAGGGGATCATCTCTTCTTATATATAACTAGGAACTGGGAGTCAAGCTAACTAAATACACCTTTTGCAGTGTTCCCTCTAAGCTGAGGTAGTGTGAGCTAGCTCACAGTTTTTTGGCCTCCAGCTCACACATTTCTGTCTTAGCTCAGGAAGGATGGCTCCAGAGCAAACTAATTTATGCAGTAGCCAAATCGCTTGCTCACAACTTTAATGCCAGGAGCTCACAAAGTAGAATTTTTGCTCACCAGACTCCACAGCTTAGAGGGAGCATCGCTTTTGAGTGGGTTGCATTTTTGAACTGTGGGAATGGCCCTTTGGGAAGGCACACTTCTCAACACATTTCATTGGTATGCCCCCTTTTCAGAAATGTCCCGATCCAGGGCCCCTTGTGTGTGTGCTATGGGGAGGGGAGGCCGGTTCCTCTCAATGGAGCTACATGCAAAGTCTGGGCATGCAGGAGGGATGCCAGCCTCCAGGCAGGACCCGGGGATCCAGTAGGTTTAGAACAGACAAAAACAAGTACTTCTTCACCGAAAGAGTAACTAACACATTCACTGCTGCAGGAAGTGGTGGCAGCTACAAGCACAGACAGCTTCAAGAGGGGATTGGATAACCATATGGAGCATAGGCTCATGAGTGGCTATAGGAAATGTCTTCAGACAGCGCTGGCTCTTCGGCTTTGAAACGGAGATGAGCACCGCAACCATAGAGTCAGACTCGACTGGCTTTCGAGCAAGGGAATCTTTACCTTTACCTTTTTTACAAATGGAATACTCCCTGGGGCAGAGATGCTCTGTATTCTTGGTGCTTGGGGGGGGGGGGCAACAGTGGGAGGGCTTCTAGTGTCCTGGCCCCACTGGTGGACCTCCTGATGGCACCTGGTATTTCTGGCCACTGTGTGACACAGAGTGTTGGACTGGATGGACCACTGGCTTGTTCCAACATTGGCTTCTCTTATGTTCTTACTAGGAGCAAAACCTGTTGTAGGAACAATACAATGAGCTCTAGAAAGAAGTGTGCCTTCCCAAACAACCATTCCCACAGTTCAAAAATGCAACCCACGCAAAAGGTGTATTTAGTTAGCTCGACTGTAACCCTCGCCTACACACTGTGCTCTCAGATTCCCGTTTCAGGGTCCCCCCCCTTCCCATCTGTGTATTATACAGATAAGGGGCTGATTTGTTCTTGTCTTTGATTATATGATACGGGTGCATTATCAGCCTGGGGTGTCTGCCAGGAAGGCTGTCTGGAAATAAACAAACACATGTTGCCAAGACTAGCTATTTAAATAAAATCTTGCTTATGAATAGCTGACCGTTGGAAATGTGTTGCTAGACAAATCCATAGATATGACACTCTGCTGTGTATCTTTAAAAGCTGTATAACAAACAGCAGTGGTTTGTCTAAGAGAGAGAGAGAGAGAGAGGTGGAGAGAAAGAATGAAAGATGGAACTTACGAAACAGAAAAAGACAGAGAAACAAAGAAAGCAAATTCTGGTGGGAATAGGTGGTGGAGGGAGTGAGGGAGAGGTGGAAAGAAAGTAACTTTAACATTAAATAAGAACATAAGAGACACCAATGTTGGATCAGGCCAAAGGCCCATCCAGTCCAACACTCTGTGTCACACAGTGGCCAGAAATACCAGTGCCATTAGGAGGTCCACCAGTGGGGCCAGGACATTAGAAGCCCTCCGACTGTTGACCCCCCCTAGCACCAAGAAGACAGAGCATCACTTGCCCCAGAGCCCCTATCTATACCTTGTGGCCAGTGCCGGATTTACGCATAAGCTAAATAAGCTACAGCTTAGGGCCTCGCAATCTGCTGGGGCCTCAAATAAAAACACAATATAAAAAATGATTTCAAATATTAAAAAGGCAAACAGTAGGGGGCCTCTGGGTTTTGTATAGCTTAGGGCCTCAGCAAGTCTAAATCCAGCCCTGCTTGTGGCTAATAGCCACTGATGGACCTCTGCTCCATATGCTTATCTAATTCCCTTTTGAAGCCGTCCATGCATCCTCCAATCCCCTCACCCCCCTGCTTGCTGGCTTGGCGAAGGGATTTAAAGAGAAAAATGCCTTCTCCAAGCCGGCTGGCGGGG
>NW_015159858.1:31181-59615 GCF_001447785.1 Gekko japonicus
CATATGCAACTGACATTCCAACTGCCTTGCGGGGAGGGGGGTGAGTTTGAGGTGTGGAATGCAGTGAAGTCCAATCAGCTTCCATATGCAAAAGACCTTGAAACACTGGGCGGGACTGCACAAAGCAGCCAGTCAACCCAGCCAGCGTCTTCTGAGTGGCAGTTCTTCCGGCCTAACACTAAAGGCGGGCATTTTATAATGTTCACATAGAATGTTCTTACTCAATTATATATAAGGAGAGATACAAAGCATGTTTGCCTTTCTGTTTTGTTTTTTTTTAAAAAAATAACAGGTCTCGATAATGCGGATTATTAGGGACTACGTTTTTTTCTGTTAAGTATTCTACTACAGGAAACCAAAGAGCTTGAAAAGATTTTTGATAACTACCGTAAACAGGTTAGGCATAATTGATTGAGATGTGATTTTACTTAAAACAAAGGGCTTCCATAGTTTGTTGTAACATTTGTAATGTGGGACAGGATTTTTCTCTCCATTTTTTGTGATTAAGATTCTTGCAATTGCCAACATGTAAGAGATTTATTTTATTTTATTTTTGCTTTCTTTAGAGTTCAGCCAACCTACCCCCCCTCCCTGTTACTTTCCCACCCCTTCTCCATCAATGTCCCCTTCCCCTTCTCTTTTAAACGACTCCTCTCTATTTCTCCCATCCCACCTTCTTGACAATATCCCCCCCCCCTTACTTTGCCGGTTGTGGCGGCAAAGGATGAGATGGTTAGACAGTGTCATAGATGCAATGAACATGAAGTTGAGCAAACTTCAGAGGACGGCAGAAGACAGGAGGGCCTGGCGAGATCTTGTCCATGGGGTCGTGAAGAGTCGGACTTGACTGTGTGACTGAACAACAACAACAAAAATGTCGTATGATGAATCAAACTTTACAAAATTACAAGGAAAAGTCCATCATACTCAATTACAAGGAAAGTCCATCGTACTCAGTGAGCACCCAGAAATAAACTTATTTCATCCCAATCTTCCTCAGGAGTAATCCTATTGTGTAGCAAGGTATCAGCCTCTTGATACAGTTCAATGTCTGTTAGGAGCAAACCAATGCTTAACTTCTTTATTTTCTGCACTTTATCCTAGGAAAAAAATCCATGGTATTTTAAATGCAAAGAAACATGGAGCTGAAAGGAACATTCTTATTATTTCATATTGTTAATTTATACGTTCTTAGCTTAATTTTTTTTTTAATTTTATAGAACTTCTGGTTCCATTTCGAGTGTTAATATTAGGAGCCAGCCAGTCTTGTCTCTTTAACTAGGTGCACAAGTCACCTATATTATGCTGGCTGGAATGCTCTCCATGAAAACACTGTACAAATATTTATAGTAGTAGCACCAGTCCTCTTTTCTTCTTTTCATCAGGCTGGAAGCCTTAATTTTTAAATGTGGCTGGCAAAATGCTCTCTACAACAATCAACTAGAATAGCTTACTTTATAGAGCCCTGGGTTCAGCTTGTTGTACCCCATGTAAAAAGCATGAGGGCTAATTAGCAGGGGTCATTTCATAGAAAAAGAGCTAGGGGAACTCATTAGCATAACACATTAGCATATACCACACCCCCTGCCATCAGGGGCCCGGCGGTGGACCTGCAAGGCCAGCGGGAGTGTGAGGAAGCCCCGCCAAGGCCCTCCCTGGCCCCAGGCAGGCAGGGGTGGGGAGAGGCGGGGAGGAAGCAACTTACCCTCCCTCTTCTCCTGCCTCCTCCTGGCTGAATGAGGGCTGGAAGCGGGGCGGCTGGAAGCAGGGGGCGTGGCTTCGTCATGTGCCCCGCCCCCTGCCCCTCACTGGGGGGAACGCCCGAAATGACCTCTGCTAATCAGTATGGTAAAACTGGCTAAATATAGCAAAACTCTTGTTAAATATAAAATGTTTTGAAGATCTGGAGACGCCCCCAGTAGTTGAATATCTTGGCTCCTGCCGGGAGCAATTTGATTTTGCGGTCTTCCCTCCCCTCCTCTACGCTTCCCCCGGGCGGTGAGTGTGGTATTGCAGACATAATTGAAAACTGTGTTTTTGTAATTGAATTCCTCTGAGTTGTAAAGGTTTTTTTGCCTGCATTTTTAAAACGTATATCAATTGTGGTACGAAACGATACAAATCGATGTTGCACACCCCAAAATCTTTTTCTAAAGTTACCTATATTTTTAAAAAATAAAGGGGGGGGCAGAAGTTGAATGTCTTACAGAGAATTGGGAACCTCTTATACCAATTAGTCAGAACGGATTTAAACAATGTAACATCAAATATTAGTTTGAAATAACATTTAAATTATAAGAATATAAGGTAAAGGTAAAGGTTCCCTTGCTCGCAAGCCAGTCGAGTCCGACTCTAGGGTTGCAGTGCTCATCTCTGTTTCAAAGCCAAAGAGCCAGCGCTGTCCGAAGACATTTCCGTGGTCATGCGGCCGGCATGACTAAACACCAAGGCGCACGGAACGCTGTTCCCTACCCACCGAAGTGGTACCTATTTATCTACTTGCAATTTCTTGCTTTCGAACTGCTCGGTTGGCAGGAGCTGGAACTAGAGACGGGAGCTCACTCCATCATGCGGCACACTTGGGTCTCGAACTGCTGAACTACCGACCTTCCACAGTCTGCAGTTCAGTGTCTTAACCACTTGAGCCACCGCAGCTCCTATAAGGCATGTACAATCACAGCCAAGAAGAAGCCTTTGAAACCAATAATGATAACCTGTCAACAGTCAAACATATATAGAGAGAACACATTGTGCTGGCACACAGAGGAATGTGGGAACAGTCAGAGATAAATGACAAAAATCTTCAGAACGCTATTACATCAAACCCAAAGGATTGCAACTGTTTTGAGGGAAGAGAAAAAGCTGGGCCCAGGTGAGTAAAAAAAGATGCCAAGCCCTATAAGCAGTGTCTGGGTCGGTCAGATCCTTAACTAACCCTTATCTGACGGATTAGTTTCTCCTTTAGGGCAAGGAGCCATCATTTTGTGTTCCAATGTTGTACATCAAAATCACAGGTCGTTTTCCAGAATGGAATAGTGATTTGCCTTGCGGCAAGGGCTATTTTTGGGCAGGAACGCACAGGAACGGAGTTGCGGCTGGCTCCTGAGCTGGCCATGCCCAGCAGGAACTCATTAGCATAACAGGCCACACCCTACAGCAGAAACTCATTAGGATTGACCTAACATGCAAAGAAGTTCCTGCTACAAAAAAAGCCCGGGGTCTTGACAGCAAAGTAAACAGAATAAGAAGCAAAAGGTGGGTGTGGCTGGATGACCACACTTCTGGTAAGATGGGGTGTGTGGCCTAACATGCTAATGAGCTGTGCTGTCAGGGGTGTGGCCTAAAAGGCTAATAGGTTTCTGCTGTTGGGTGTGGCCTGTTATGCTAATGAGTTCCTGCTGGGCTTTTTCTACAAAAAAAGCCCTGGCCTTGCCAGGAGAAAGTGAATTAAATTCTTGCAGACTAAGCTGCTTGTGTGTTCTCTGAAAATTCCCCCAGGGGCCTAGCCAGAAGGATCTGGGGATATGTGGTCCCCCACATGATGCCCATGGGCTCCTTGGTCCCTGCCATCGCCTTTCCTGGCACCCGGCAAGTGTTTTTTAGAAAGAGGGTGGGAGCAAGTGGGGCTTTTCTCCCAGCAAGTCTTCTGGTTGGCCAATGGAGATTCGATTGGCTTTGCAGGTTTCTAAAAAATGTTACTTTGGCAGCAGCTGCCACCACATTCATTTGCAGGGATCTTCTCTAGGTGGCTGAAAGTAAGCTGCGGCAGCCAATTTGTGGCCGGCCCTGCCCCTTGCAACAGCGGCAGCTGTTTTGTGGCTAGCTCTGCCTCCTGAAATGGCCATTTTGTGGCTGCACCCATGCTGTGTCAAAAGTCCAGAGGCACCCACAAGCTCAAAAAGGTTGGAGGCCCTTGTTCTCCAGTCATTCTGAAACCTGTAAGTCAGGGCCCAAAACATGAGTTGTGAACAGGTGGGCCGCCAGGCCGGGATGAGGGAGAGAATAAGATGGGATGAGATGAGAATAAGGAGCTGCGGTGGCTCAAGTAGTTAAGATGCTGAACTGCAGGCTGTGGAAGGTCGGTCGTTCAGCAGTCCGAGACCCGAGTGTGCCGCATGACGGAGTGAGCTCCAGTCTCTAGTTCCAGCTCCTGCCAACCTGGCAGTTCGAAAGCAAGAAAGTGCAAGTAGATAAATAGGGACCACTTCGGTGGGAAGGGAACAGCGTTCCGTGCGCCTTGGTGTTTAGTCATGCCGGCCACATGACCACGGAAACGTCTTCGGACAGCGCTGGCTCTTCGGCTTTGACACGGAGATGAGCACCGCAACCCTAGAGTCAGACTCGACTGGCTTTCGAGCAAGGGAACCTTTACCTTTACCTGTACACAAAATGCCCATGAAATCTAGCATATCGGTCAGTACTGCTGATAGGGATGCCGGTCTCCAGGTGGGACCTGGGGATCCCCTGGAATTACAGCTCCTCTCCAGACTACAGAGATTGGTCCCCCTGGAGAAAATGGTTGGTTTGGAGAGGAGACTGTATGGCACTGTACTCCACAGAGGTCTCTGTCTTCCCCAGGCTTCATCCCCAAATCTCCGGGAGTTTCCCGACCTGGATCTGGCAGCTCTACCCCTTGTCCCCTGTCAGTGGCCGGGGGACCTGGCAACTCTACAGTGATCAATCAGTAAGTTGTTGAGTGTTTCAAAAAAAGATGATATAAATGTGGGAAGCTGGTTTTTCAGGCCATGATGTTATGATCTGGTTTTGCAGACATCCTCTGTGGAATACATGCAAGCAAGCAAACAGCAGCTTAACCTTGTCGCTGGCCTTTGGTCACAGCACATTTTCGATGTATTCTCCTGTTTCAAGGTGGTACCCAGAGCTGTCATCTCCCCCACTCCCTGATGCCACCCAGCTGGCTGGCAGAGGAAGAATGGGCAGGAACCTCTGAGGGATTGGCTGCACAATCCTATGCCCCTGTGCACCTGGAAGTGATGCCAGCGCCTTGCTGGGGACACTCTATGATTTGGGCAGAACTCCAACAGCGTGCGCTGATGTCATTTCTGGGCACACATCAGTGTGTCGCCGCTGACATCATTATGTTTTCTGTGAGCCCCTCTGGTAACCCTGGGGAACCAACCACAAGCCACACTGGGCAGGGGCCTTGCCCACTTTCCTGAAAGAGGTGTGTGGTGTATTCAATCTGACCAAAGTATGTATGTGAACTCTGTCACTGAAACATCATGTGAAGCTTTCATCCTGGGCTAGGATCCTAATCCCTCACTTGTAAGTGGTAGCCCAGGAAGAACCAACCAATCACCAACAACCAGTTCCAAGAGCGGGAACTATTGTGATTGGACCTTATCTCTGCAACCTCATAGGTTGATATTGTATAATAGGGCGTGGCTACATTAGCCGGGAGAGTTTAAAAGTAGTACAGCTTCAGTGTAAAAGCTGTTCTGGCTATTCATGTTGATCTGTTTGGAGTTGAGTTACGAGTTGCTGAATAAAGCTGATCTTTTGCTGAAATCACTCTCTGACTCTTTGTTAAGTAACCGACTTAACAAGGTGCCACACTGAGGAATCAGGAGAGCCACAGGGGGCTTGTCAAAGAGCCACATGTAGCTCCCAAGCCACTGAGTGAGTATCACTGCTCTAAAGATGTCACACATTGGCAACCCTGTAGAACAGGGGTGTCGAACTCATTTGTTATGATGGCCGGATCTGACATAAATTAGACCTTGTCCGGCCGAGCCATGTGTGTCATAAAATGCAATGCCAGGTAGCAGAGATATAAACTTTATAAAGGACACAAGCACAAAGATATTTGTACTTAAAATAAAAACATGCTTAAAACATTAGCTCTGTAAGCTGCAAACCTCCTTTTGATTTATTGACATTCACCAGAGAAATCTCATGCTCAGAGTTCTGAGTCTCGGACCCAGGTTAAAACATGAAATGGCCGAGTGATTAAGAGAGTCTGGCGAAGCAAGCTGTGATGCAGCAACAGCAGAAGCAGAACTGGAAGCAGGAAATGGCCAGTTCCACTGGGGGCCTGATGGAAGCCCTCCGGGGGACTAATCCAGCCCCCGGGGCGCATGATTGACACCCCTGCTATAGAACATATCCCCAAAGGAGGCTCACTTTTCTGCAGGGCTCCAAAGCCCAGAGAAAGCCATACTTTTCAGAAAATCCTAAATTAGTTTCTTATTCCCATTATTTGCTTGACAGAAACATCTGCCAAAGCTGAATTCAGTTGAATTTTGTGATCTGGCTGTTTAGGCAGCGATGATGCTTCTGCCACATAAATATGGTGAAATGCTCCGAACATTGGACTTTAGACCTGGGAGAGCTGAGTTTCAGTCCCCGCTCAACCATGAAGTTCAATGAATAGCCTTGGGCAAGTGACCGTCTCTTAGAGGAGCCTACCTCATTGAATTGTTAAAGAGGATACACTGGGGTGTTCCATAGCCTCCCAGGAGGAAGGGCCAAACACAAACGAGGCAAATAAATTTCACGAATCCTACATTCTTCCCCCGAACGAGGAAGTCTTAGTGTTGAGTTTATGTGAACAGTTGTTATGTGATCTCCAGATGTCTTTAAAAAAAATATTTCAATCTTCTTATTCACACAAATCCCTATAATGTCACCAGGTACTGCAATATGAGCGTGCGTGACAACCCCTTTTAATGTTTTGAATCTCTGCTCCAGGGTTCGTTCATACATTTGTATTCCATGTACAGGACCCGTGAGGCAGCGAGAGGGAGCAAAATCCTGTGTGCGGGAACAACTGCCCATGGAGATAAACGTGATGTTGGGAGTGTATCTAAACATCTTCTGGGAGCTGTGCAATCAATAAAACAAGTAGGCGATGCTGCCCTTAGGCATGTAATCTAATTAAAAATTAACAGAATAGAAGGAAAACGAACAGAAGAAAAATAGTGATGGTGGAGAAAACACACCCATTTATTTATTTATTTATAGCCCGCCCATCCTACAAGCGGCTCAGGGTGGGTAACATCATAAAACAATGCTACAAGCGGGCTCAGGGTGGGTAACATAAAACAATACAATAAATAACATTAAATTTAAACAATTTGAACAATAATAGGCATTAAAACACAGTCACCCTTCTGACAAGTCAGCTGGCTGCGGGAGGTTCCCTGGCATATTGTTTGGGTTGTTGGTAGCAATGCTTCCTCTAAGCTGTGGAGTCTGGTGAGCAGAAATTCTACTTTGTGAGCTACTGGCATTAGAGTTGTGAGCGAGCGATTTGGCTACTGCGTAAGTTAGTTTGCCCTGGAGCTATCCTTCCTGAGCTAAGACAAAAATGTGTGAGCCGGAGCCTAAAAAACTGTGAGCTAGCTCACACTGACTCAGATTAGAGGGAACACTGGTTGGTAGGTGCGTGACAACCACTTCAGGGAGGCCATATAGAGACATTCGCTGCCTCAGCCAAAAGCCCTAGCGGAGCAGCTCTGTCTTACACGCCTGCGGAATTGAAGAAGATCCCACAGGGCCCTAATCTCGACTGGGAGCATGTTCCACCAGGCAGGGGCCAGAGCAGAAAAAGCCCTGGCCCTGGTTGAGGCAAGACAGACGTCCTTCAGGCCAGGGACAACCAGGAGATATTGGTCTGTAGAGCGTAACGCTCTTTGGGGCTTATATGGGACGAGGCAGTCCCTCAGATATGTGGGTCCGAGGCCGTGTAAGGTTTTAAAGGTGATTACCAGGACCTTGAAGCGAATCTGGAAGTCGACTGGCAGCCAATGCCCTTGGCAGAGCAGCTGCTGAATGTGAGCCCGCATAGACATCGATGTCAGCAGGCGCGCCACCGCATTTTTGCACAAGCTGTAATTTCCGGGTCAACCTCAAGGGTAAGCCTATGTAGAGTGAGTTGCAGTAATCAAGCCTGGAAGTGACCTTTGTGTGGATCACTGTAGCTAAGTCCCAAGTGGAAAGGGACTAGTTGCTGAACCTGCCGAAGATGAAAAAAGGCTGATTTAGCAACCACTGTGACCTGGGCCTCCATCAATACGGAGGATGTTACTCCAGGGCTCCTCACTTTCTGGGTCGGCACCAGAGGTGTGGGGAGTCTGATACCCGCATCCACCCCCTCCCCAAACCAGGTACAGGACTTCCATCCTTGATGGATTAAGCTTCAACTAGCTCTGCCGCAACCATCTAGCCACAGCATCCAAAGCCTCTGCCAAAATATCAGGGGCAGAAGACAGATGGCCATCCATTAACAGATAGCGTTGGGGATAGAGCTGGGATATTGCAGGAAATAAAGAGGAACAAAGACTACAAGACCCTTGATGCACTGTATATGCCATCCAAAAGTCACATAATAAATCACTCAAAACCTTACATTAAATTGAGTAACTGATAAAAGATTAAAAGATGCATCAGGAGCAGGCGTGGCGGAGCCTGAGGGACGGAGCCAGTGCCGCGCCGATGCGATCAGCACGACGAATGGGCCCGCCAACTCCAAAAGATCTCCCGAGGAGCCTGAAGAGAGCGGAGGGAAGATGCCAACCCGAAGCCGAGAAGCCGAGCCGAGCTGAAGATACGTCAACTGAATCCCACCGGGTGCCGTTAGGTAGTCCCGCCCCTAATACGATATATATATGTGCCCATAGGGATAATACAAACTATGTAAGCCGCTCAGAGACCCATGGGAGGGGTTCGAGCGGGGTAGAAGTTGAAGGTAAATAAACAAATAAATAAATGAATGAATGAAATTGGGAATCCACTGACAGATTGTCCATTGAAATCTATAGCTTAGATTCAAGTAAACATAATTTTTCAACGTATACAATATTTTATGGCTTTTCTAGGACATAGTATTACGGAAGCATTCTCCTCTCCCCTGCATTTCAAGCACTCTCCCTTTCCATAATGCAAAAACTACAACAACCCATTTCAATCAAGGATTGGAAACCGAACCGTGGACTTCCATGCAAGACTATGCTGTTAGGACCGAAAAATATACTGGAATACAAACCTAATAAGTATTAATTCCAGAACATCAATAAGGCCTTGCATATTTAATTTAATCTGATAATGCACCATTTTGAGATGGAGTGCAGTCCTTGTGTGGAGTGGGAGGATATTGTAGGGTTGCCAGGTCTTCCCTGGCCATCAGTGGGGGGTGAGGGCGTAGGGTCACCAGCTCCAGGTTGGGAAAATCCTTGACATTTGGGGGTGGAGCCTGGGGATGACAGGGACTCTGTGGGGTACAATACCCTAGAGTCCATCCTCCAAAGCATTTCCATTCTCACCAGAGGAACTGATCTCTGTAGTCTGGAGATGAGCTGCAATTCCAGGGGATCCCCAGGTTGCACCTGGAGGCTGCCATCACTAGTATGTATTTCCTGAAAATCCCATTAACTGTAAGACTATCTTGTTTGCTGCCATTGTTTCCCCATCTGCTGCAGTATCATTTCCCCCCCTTCATTACTGCATGGTCTTCCTGCCTGGATTAGGGTTGCCAAGTCCTTACCCCAAGAAGGGCGGGGGAGTCCAGTGCTGGTCCGGGAGTTCCTGTGCATGCACACCACAATTACGTCATCTGGAAGTGACGTAATCGTGTCGGGCACGTTGGGTGCGGGGCTACAATCATCCAAGGGGAAACCATAGAGACATAGGGACAGCCCGAGAAGGAGGTGGCCCAGAAGAAAAGTGAGGAGGCCGGGCCCTGTGGGCCCCACGTTAGCTACGGGCCTGTTGAGAGACAAACTCTGTACTTGTTAGCTAATAGGACACGTTCCCCATTCCCTTGGATGATTGTGGCCCCGCCCCCAATGTGCCCAACGCGATCACGTCACCTCTGGGTGATGTGCTCATGCCGGGCACGTCGCACGCTTTAGGGGTGGGGTTCCCCCCGGGGCCCGATCCGCTGCCGGCGGGTAACGGGCCTCTTGGGTGGGGGGTTCCCAGCCCCCCAGGGGGACTTGGCAAGCCTAGCCTGGATTAGTCACATGAATTATTCCAGCCAATCTAATAATAGTAAAAAAAAATCTGGACTTTCATGGGTGGTGCACTTTCTGATCGGAGTTGCCCTCTTGATGTTTCGCGTAGTGGTTAAGTGCGCGGACTCTAATCTGGGAGAACCGGGTTTGATTCCCCACTCCTCCACTCGCAGCTGCTGGATGACTTTGGCCAAGCCGTAGTTCTGTCAGAGGTGTTCTTGAAAAAGAGCAGTTTCTGTCATGAGCTCTCTCAGCCCCACCTACCTCACAGGGTGTCTGTTGTGGGGAGGGGAAGGGAAAGGAGTTTGTAAGCCGCTCTGAGACTCCGAGTGAAGGGTGGGGTATCCAATCCAATCTCTTCTCTTGATTGTTTTGTTTCATAGCGGTTCCAATTTCAAACAAAGGTGACCCCCAAAATTCCTGGGAACGATAGTCCAATATGCCTCCTCTCTCTTGCAGGTAAACTTTATGTGAGACACTTACTGGATAAGCTCTCTTTCTGGATGATCAAAAAGTTGTGGGTCCAAAGGATATCGGTTTTTGTCCTCATAGATCTACATTTGACCATCGTGTTTTTCTTGCACATTCGACCAAGAAATAAGCAATGCAGCTGGGAAGAAACAATTCTCTGCTTTCCGTGATTTAAAGAAGGTTTTTGATTCTATCCCCAGGAGTCTTCTGTGGAATAAATGGAAGAAGATTATGAAGGACAAAAGATTTTTTTTTTCTTATTAGCAAATTGTATTCCTTAACTAGCTGCCAAGTGCGCGATAGATTGCAGGATGATTTAACACATCAGATTCCTTCCAGTTGGGAGGTTAAACAGGTGTGTGTTTCAACCCCTTATCTATTCAATTTATTTATGAACAACTTGGCACAGGGAGGCAGAGGATGGTGGATGGCCATTTTCCTAAACTTGCTTCCCATCAAAACTCATTATTGCTATACACTTATGATGCTGTAGAGTTATCCATACACAATGGGGTCTTAAGCCCCTCTTGTCTGCACTTGTGGCTTATTGTGACTCCACTTTATTGTCTGTTTTATTTTGAATAATCCAAAATCGCAGTCTTTTCAAGGACCTGGAGATCTTTCTGCTGGAGAGTCAAGGGCGATGTTATTGAACAAGTTAGACACTTTAGATATTTGCAGGGCCTTTTTTGTAAAAAAAGCCCAGCACGAACTCATTAGCATAACAGGCCACACCCAACAGCAGAAACTAATTAGCATATTAGGCCACACCCATGACAGCACAGTTCATTAGCATATTCAGCCAGACCAACATGCCTTTCTTTGGCTTGCCCGGGTGCCCCGCAGCTGCAAGCAGTGTGGGCAAGCCGGCCCTTGGACAGGCCGGAGAAGGCACAGAGAGGCATTTAAATGCCTCCCCAATCCTTCCAGGGCCTCCCCTGGCCCGCCCGCCTCGGAGTCACTGGGGGTGTCGCTCTCCAGGCCTTCCCTCTGTAGCCACGCACACAGAGGTATTGGCTGTAGTGGGCGTGGCCAAATCTGAAGCAGCCGGAACTCCGTTCCTGTGCGTTCCTGCCCCAAAATAGCCCTGGATATTTGGGTATACTTTTCTGTTATTATAACAGATGGACAACTCAATGGAAACATGTGCTTAATTTGGTCAATTACAGTATGTTTGCAGTGGCATGTTTCTTTTCTGTTCAGGGTAGTCAATATTTGCCTGTGTTAAACCCATAGATATTTTATGGGAGTCCCATTTGGGTTAGCACATGCGAATCACCCTACTGAGAAGACCCAAGCTTCTTTCCTGTGTCGCATCTGGGGTGCCCGAACCTGTGTAGGTACACTGCCATGTGTTTAGAGACTGGGTTGAGTCTCTTAGAAACAAGACCCTGGCTTCAGACCTTGAAGTTATGGCTGTGCCCAATGTTCCCTCTAAGCTATGGAGTCTTGTGAGCAAAAATTCTAATTTGTGAGCTACTGGCATTAAAGTTGTGAGCTCATGATTTGGCTACTGCATAAATTAGTTTGTTCTGGAGCCATCCTTCCTGAGTTAAGACAAAAATGTATGAGCTGGAGGCTAAAAAACTGTGAGCTAGCTCACACTGACTCAGCTTAGAGGGAACACTGGCTGTGCCTCCACTTCATATCTGAATACCCTACTTTTGTGCATATTATGTTGTCTGACTCTTTTTCAAGGAACTGGTTGTGTTTCAGTTGGCATTTCTCTTGACTCGCTTCAAATGTGAGAGGCACAACAAGCTTTTAGAGTGCTGCAACAAATATTACTGGATATTGAGAGACACTCCCGTAGCTAGGGACGTTTTGGGGAGGGGACCATGGGGGGGGTGGCAGCTAATTTAATCAAAAGTTCCAGAGCAAGTGGGGAGGGTAATGCCCAGCAGCTGCAGGACTCATGTGTACACCAACATAAGTGTACGGGCTCCACAAAGCCAACAGGATAGCTAGCAAGCAATGTTCCCTCCAAGCGGTGGAGTCTTGTGAGCAAAAGTTCTCCTTTGTGAGCTACTGCCATTAAAGTTGTGAGCAAGCAATTTGGCTACTGCATAAATTACTTTGCCATGGAGCCATCCTTCCTGAGCTAAGAGAAAAATGTGTGAGCCGGAGGCTAAAAAACTGTGAGCTAGCTCACACTAACTCAGCTTAGAGGGAACACTGCTAGCAAGTAGGGCTACATCAATATAGGTAATCCTCTGGCAGTGGCAGCAGGCCATGCGCTCTCTCGGCCACTCCAAACACTTTTAACTTCTTTCCATTCTGCCTTTGACTTGGTCCGATTTCCGCAGGAACCCTGACCCGAGCAGAGTCTTACCCAGGTCTACTCAAGCTGCCTGACGCCCAGGAAAGTGCTTTTTATAAGTGCTTTTTATATTAGTCCACACACCCCCTCTGTATTTTCTGGCTCAGCCCTTCTGATCTCCCTTTCTTCTCCTTTCCTTTCCCAGAAAACCTTGTTGTGTTTGTTTCGCGAGGGACTTTGAGGTTTTGAGTCAGTTTCAGCGTGCCGGTCAATTTCACGCCGCAGCACCCCCGGCTCGGCAGAAGGCCGCTTCTCTCCCCCCTCCTGCTTTTGACATCCTTCATGAATTACCCGCCCCCCCCGGTTAAAAAAAGGTGTGGCTGTCTTCCACGCTGGGTCTTTGCAGTCCAAAGAAGATTTAAGTGGGGGTGTTTCTGAGTCAGGGTGCAAAGCAGCACGCAGGTGGTGAGTTGAGGCACTTCGGGGACATCCCGAGAAGGAGGTGGCCCAGAAGAAATGTGAGGAGGCCGGGCCCCGTGGGCCCCACGTTAGCTACGGGCCTGTTGAGAGACAAACTCTGTACTTGTTAGCTAATAGGACACGGTCCCCAATCGTGTATGGTATAGTGCAGGGTGAGTGTCGGGGAGGGTGGAGGACAGTGACCTCCCTTCTCCCCCACATCTTTTCTCAGCCCGTGAAGGAAAAAAGCTCACGGGAGGACAAAAGGCACCTCTTGGAGGTTTTGGAAACAGCCTCTCTGTCAGGCCCTCTCCTCAGCCCCATCGCTTCTGTAGGAAATACAGGAGGGATGAGAACTGGCGGCGGATCTGAGAGAGCCACTCCTTCTGAGCCAGGAACCTGTCATCTGGGTCACCCGATACTGGCCACTCAGCCTGGACCACCTCCCAGGGCTGTGGTTGGGGGTGGGGCAGTGCGCCTCCTGGTCTGGTGAGCTTCCTCGAGACCCTCAGAGGTAGGACAGGGGAAGAGAGGAAACAAAGAGTCAGAGACGGATGGTAGCCATGCTTGGCTGCTGACTATGGGGGGGTGCTGCTGAAAAAACTTCCTTATTTACTTACAAGGAAGATGATTCATCTCCTAAAAGTGCCATATATTCAAAAAGTAACTAATCTGTATGGAAATGTAAGATACCTGCCCTTTTATAGTGTTCCTTGGAAAAACTCTAGTCCTGCATATGATTAAATACATTTATTGCAGCTTCTATGGATTCCCCAGTAAATCAATTGCTTTCACTCCTTAGGAATCAATTGCTTTTGTTTGTATTTTGAGCAAAAAATAATATTGTTACGTGGGTTTTCCTGTGTCCCTTATTAAGTTTATATCTCCAGTACCTGGCATTACATTTTATGGCACACATGGCCCAGCTCTCCCCCCCACCACCACCTTTTGCCTTCTGCAATCCTTTATGGCAGATTCTTGAGAACTCTTGTCAGGAGAGACTCTGCCCGTGTAGAGTTGGAACTCCTGAATTTTTATCTCATTTTTGTCTTTCATTGTAATTTTTTATTGAGTTGAGGAACTCTTTAATTAGCCCTCTTTTACGCACGCTTGAAGGCCACTCTGATAAGCAGTTAGCTTTATACCTTCTATCAGCCCAGAACCCTCATCTCACTAATCAAGCAGCTAGGTATTTCTTTGCTGCCGTGAGATTCCAGGAATTGATTGTTAATAACTTTGGATAATTTCTTTTTTCCACCTTCTTTAAAGTTTATGATAGCTCATTTATGTTATTTCTTGACGTCGTACAATCTGATTATGTAATCTGGTGTCATAATTGCCCAATAAAGGTTTTTGATTTGATTTCAGCCAATCAGGAAGCAGTGAGCAGGACTGGATCACAAGGCCCTTTCTGAACCCATTTTTCCCCTCGGCTTCTGAGTGCAGCCAATTCTTCCATTCTCCATTCCCTCCCACTTTCAATTCCAATTTGCGTCAAGGCTTTTTCTTGTTTCTGCATTTGTTTTATAGGAATCTGCATTTAGACTGCTTCCAGCACACTGTTGCTCCGACGTTACCAAAACTCCTTTTGCAACGATTCTTTGTTCTCATCCACTTTTGAATCACTAATCCTTTCTAAAGTAGAATTGTTTCGGTAGGTATTTAAGTGCTGCTCATCCCCCCCCCATTTCCGCCTCTCTCTCTTCAGGTTGAATCTCCCTTCCCATTTCTGTTTTCTTTCCTTCCTTCTTCAAAGACAAAAGAGGACTTTTCCTCCTGCTCAGGCAAACTTTTTAAAATCCAGAGAGAGCATACGAAGAAATCAGCAAATATAAAGGATTAGGGGATTCCCTGGTCCCAAATGTGCCAGTCTTGCATGTTTGAGCAAGCTGTCAGTGCAGAAAGGGCCAATGCACTCAATGAGATTTGGCTTTCTGGTGAAATCATGCAAGGCAAGCAAAGCCTGTTAAGAATGAGGGCTGATACTTCCCTGAGTTGGCAAATGCCTTCCAAAGCAGTCCCTGGACAATCACAGAAAGGTGGGGGAGGGGAGCACCCTTCAACCTTGTCAAAAAAAGGTCATGAAATGTAACACACACACACAGTTCGGCCCTAGCAATGATGTAAAATTCATCTCAAATTCACAACTGAATGCAAAATGTTGGATTTGTAATTAGAATTTGCATTTTCAGCATGATTTTTTTAATTGTAAAATTCAAGTTAGACATTGCTTCATTGTTTTAATTTTGGTAGGCATGAAATATACTTCAGAATGTCATATTCTCTAACAGTGATACTCAGTGGCTCAGGAGCCATATGGGTCTCTTTGACATGCCACTGGTGGCTTTTATGAGCAACATGGCACCTTCCCCCATGTTTTGGAAAAGCAGGGGAGGCTAGTACTCAGTGGGTAGGGTTGGGAAATACCTGGAGATTTGGATGGGTGGAGCTTGGGGAGGGTGGGGTTTGGGGAGGGGAGGTACCTCAGCAGGATATAATGCCATAGAACCCCCCCCAAAAGCAGCCATGTTCTCCAGGGGAACTGATCTTAGTCCTCTGGAGTTCAATTGTAATAGCAGGCAGGGGTCGTTTCATAGAAAAAGAGCTAGGGGAACTCATTAGCATAACTCATTAGCATATGCCACACCCCCTGACATCAGGGGCCCAGTGGTGGACCTGCAAGGCCGGTGAGAGTGCGAGGAAGCCCCGCCAAGGCTCCCTGGCCCCAGGCAGGCAGGGGTGGGGAAAGGCGGGGAGGAAGCAACTTACCCTCCCTCTTCTCCTGCCTCCTCCTGGCTGAATGAGGGCCGGAAGCGGGGCGGCTGGAATCAGGGGGCGGGGCTTCGTCGTGTGCCCCCCCGGACATCACCCAGGGGAACTGCGTTCCCCCGTGATCCCCCCGAAATGACCTCTGATAGCAGGAGAGCTCCAGGTGGCACCTGGAGGTTGACAACCCTACCAGTGGGGGTTGTGGTTGCCATTTGGTTCTCGTTTAGCAAAAAGAGAAGTTCTAACCACCCCATTTCTTGCAACACAACAGTTCAATTTGAAGGGTACTTTTAACATACAAAAACATAGGTGGTTTTTTTTTTTAACATCCAGTTTAATGAAGAGTTCTGGCATGCTTGAAAGCCTGCACACTGTTTTCTGTAATAACTCTGGCATGCCACCCCTTCCTCTCACTCTGGAGACACCGAGGCTGGATAAGGCTCCACACCAATGGGGAGTACCTACCTGTCCAGGGGTATTCTGGTAATTTTGATGCAGTTTGGTGTAGTGGCTAAGTGTGCGGACTTTAATCTGGGAGAACCGGGTTTGATTCCCCACTCCTCCACTTGCAGCTGCTGGATGACCTTGGGCAAGCCATAGTTCTGTCAGAGCTGTTCTCTCAAGGACAGTTCTGGAAAGAGCTCTCTCAGCCCTGCCTACCTCCCAGGGTGTCTGTTGTGGGGAGGGGAAGGGAAATGAGTTTGTAAGCTGCTCTGGGACTCTGAGTGAATGGCAGGGTATACATCTGATCTCCTCTCCTCCTCCTCAAAAGGTTATAATTGTACACGTTTAATATGGACACATCTTATTACAGGTATGTCTTTGGAGAGGCACACAGGGCATATACGAGTCATGTGGCTCTTTTGGTAGATGCTGTAATTGTGAATGTGGCTCTCCATCAGCCATTGGCTTGTCAGGTACCTACTTATGGTGGGCACACTCCCGGCCATTATGGCTACTGCCCACCAACACTCACCTGATTGGCAGGCAGAAACAGGCTGGCCAAATGGGATGGCAGTGATCATAGGCGTAATCTTCGTGGGGGCGGCAGGGCATAAGCCCCCGCCGAAATTTTCGGGAAGGTGCTCAGCCTCCCCCGGGAGCCACCCTTGCTCCTAGCAAAGCAATGCCTCTGGCCCAGCCCCAGCCCCCCCCCCCGGGAAATTGGAAAGTCTACACCCCCGGCAGTGATCATTGTTCCCATGTGACAATCTGAGAGATCACTTCTGGTACAACTCGGAAACACCAGCATTTATTTGTTTGTTTGCTTCAATTTACATTCCACCCTCTCCGCAAGTGGGCTCAGGGCAGATCACAGAAAAAAATAAATCTAAAACATAAAAATTTCATACATATCAATATAGTTTACGGAACAATTAAAACAGTTTAAAACAGCATAGATTGAAAAACAAGTCACACTGTTCATGTACATAGATTTCAAGCTGGTGTCATTTGGTCTCCAGAATCTTCTTGATCTGGGCCATGGAGAGATGGTAGACTTCAGTAAGGAGGAGGCGAGACTTTAGTGGACGCCCACCACCGCAGCCAAAGGCCTGGTGGAACAGCTCCATTTTACAGGCCCTGTACTATGGGGATGCTCTAGTAATCACCCCAAAAATCTATGGTTTCCATAGAGTTTTGGGTGAGTGTTTGAGTATTGCCCCAGTGTGATACAAGTGCTTCTGAGTCACACCAGAAGTGACATCTTCACGCAACAGCAGCAATCACCTCCACAGTAAGGGCCTGCCTCTCACCCCATCTCCCACCAGTTGCCAGACCATACCTAGTGAGCCATGGAATGAGTACCCTTGTTCTACGACATGTAAAATACCATGACACGTTATCAGATAAATATCAAATAAAGCCAACAGTCAAATCCCCCAAATTAAAACCAAAAGTTTTCCTCGTTCAATGCAAATAATTGGCTGGATCAATAGGTAGGTGTATTAAGTTCAGGAGTCTGGATAATAATTAATGGACTATGCCGCATTTAAAATTCCCTGGCCCTCTCTTCAATGCCAGTTTGAGAGATGAGTCACCATACGCCCTCATCCTTCAAGGAAACAGACTCTGTAAAAGATTACCATGGAATTTCCTACAGATGGGGGGGGGGGCACGTCTGTGAAACACTGCTTTCCCGTTCTCCCCTTCTGCACTTTCAGACTTTGCTTTCCATTTCGCTTCGCTGTCCGTGCCTCGTCCCCCTGTGGTCTGTCTGTTTTCTGCAGGCCGGCCAGCTACTAGTTGGACAGGCTTTGGTTTCGTCAGTATTCTGGAGGTGGCGTTCCCATTTGCATCTGAAGCTGGGAGCAAAAGACATTCAAAACGCATGACAGATGTTCCGCTTCTGTTTTTAATCTCATTAGCGTTGAGCATATCAATTAGAACCGGGGTTTTTAACTTGGCCAGCACCTTTCAGGTTTGGCAATTTTGTGGGCATACAGAGGAGCTGGAAGAAAGCCACTGGAAGGTGACTTCAGACCTCAGTAACTCTCCCTGGGAGGAAAGACCAAGGTTCTTAAGTCCTTGGTTGCAAGGGAAGTGCAGAGCACAAAGGCCAGGCTGCTCCCCCTCTTAAGCCTCTCGCCTGAAGCGGTCTCTGAGGAACAGTTCCGACATTGCCTCGAGGCTGTTTCCTCTTGCCTTCTTTGCTCCATCTCAAAACTCAGGAATTCAGTTGGCAGCTGGTTCAGGAAGAACAAAAGGAAATGGGTGTTTGTGCAACGCCTAATTAGCCTTTGGAATTCATTGCCACGGGATGTTGTAATGGTTTCTGGCAGAAATGGCAGTAGGAGCTGTTTCGAAGTCCGGCTGACTGCAGGGGTTGCGGCAACTGAGATCAACGGGCTCTCAAGCTCTGTTGATACCACCAGTTGGGATGTTCCGCTGGAACACCCAAGGTGTCGAAATGAAAACTCGGTAGTCAGCGCGGGAGACCTGTTTGCGAGGCCCTGCTCAGTGTTCTTCTAGCACTGTCTTTAAGGTTGCCAGCTCCAGGTTGGAAACTTCCTGGAGATTTGGGGGCGGAGTCTGGGGAGAGTGGATTTGGGGAAGGGAGGGACCTCGGCTGGGTATAGGGCCGTGGGTCCACCCTCCAAAGCTCCCATTGTCTCCAGGGGGACTGGTCTCTATCGTTTGAAGATCAGTTGTAATTCCCGGAGATCTCCAGGCCCCATGTGGAGATTAGCGAGCCTAACTTTGTTCGTCTCCACTTTCAGCACCATCCATTTTTTTTGTAGGATTACCGACTTTTCTACTCTCCGTGCAACGTGTTTTGGAGAAATTTAGTAGTGGTCTGGCTCCTACATGGCACTCTGATGTGTACTGCCCTAGGGTTGCTGGCTCTGGGTTGTGAAATATGTGGAGATTCTGCGGGCGGAGACCGAGGAAGGCGGGGCTTGGGGAGGGGAGGGACTTCAATGGGGTAGAATGCCACAGAGTCCCCCTTCCAAGGCAGCCATTTTCTCTAGGCAAATAGATTTTTCTTGCCTGGAGATCAGTTGTAACAGCGAGAGATCTCCAGCCGTTACCTGGAAGTTGAACTTCGTAAGGAAAACAACCCTGATAAGATAACGAAGTTGTGTTTAGAGAAAAATAAACCTTCTTTAATTATCCACTGAAAAACAATTCATTTAAGTTGTATCCTCCTCCTTTCTTTCTAACAGACAAAAAGTTGCAGAGCGGAAAAACAACTCATTAAAGTTGTACCCTCCTTCTTTCTTTCTAACAGACAAAAAGTTGCAGAAAAAAAATATGGAAGGTGTAAGGTCTCATCTGATGAAACCCTGAGTGAAACAGTCTATGAGCCCTGTACCGCCAGCAAGGCTTGAGATCAATTCACTTCAAAGGATACAACGTTAATGGATTGTTTTTCACTGGATAATTGAAGATCTATTTTTCTTTAAACACGACTTCATTATCTTATCATGGTTGTTTCCCTTACGAAGTTCAGCCTGTCCCGTGATCTCTCGTCCTTGACGTCACCTGGAAGTTGGCAACCCGAGCACACGCTACTCTAAGAAGTAAAGAAGGAGTACGAGAGAAACAATGTGAATAGGCTCTGAGAGGGACACACATTGGCTAGCCAGGCCCTTAGGGAGAAATGTTGGACTATGAAGAAAACGGCCCCCGACAGATTCCTTCTCTCTGCCCTGGAGAGTTTCAGTCCCCGTGTTTCACATCCTCCTCCAGGCCACTTCTCCAATAAAACCATGCAAATAATCACTTAGAATGGCACCAAAAAGGAAGGCACTGATGCGCCACAGGGTCTTGGCTTCCTCTTGTCCGTCAACTGTGCAGGAGGCAAAAGGCGTTGCCTCCTGGACCGGTGCCACCGCTTTGGGAGAAGGCGCTGTGGTTACCTTGCTTGGGGCAACAAGGTAGCTTGGTCGGCCCAGCTCACTCTAGGGATAAGCAAAACCCCTCTTGAAGAATTGCCCTATTCTTATCATTGTCAGGTTCAAGAGCAAGTAAATCTCCACACACGTTTCCAGGGAAGAGTTATGCTTTATTAGACTACAGGTCTGTTACCATGTCCACAGGGTTATTGTTAGGAATGACAATAGGGTGGAAACATCCCTACATATAGCAGGATGAGGCACATGGCTAAGCAAATGAAATCCGAGCGCGCGGGAATTCTCCCGGCGGGAGGTTACATAATAAGCGGGAGAGTCTCAGTGCCCCATGAGAGCCGAAAAATTCACACCTGCAGTGGAACGCAAGCCCTCCCCCCGTCACAAGGTCAGACAGATAACTCAGTCTGGCAGCACTGATTCTCACGGTCTCCCTATTGCTGCTTACAGCAAGCGGCAGAGCAGCGAGCAAGCTAGGAGGCATGCACCGTAGCACCAGGATCAGGGAAGGGAGCAAGCGAAACATGGCAGCTAGCTGACAATCATAAAGCCTCTGACTTCTCTGAAAATTTTATTTGAGCCAACGTCCTCCCCATTTGGTGGAATTCTGGTGAAATTTGGAGAAGTCAGGGACAATCTGTCCAGAAATGTTTCTTTTTTTAGCTTCTGAATTCCTGCAGTTGTTCCAGCTAGCAGGCTGCTCCGGTATTCCCAGCTAGGACACAGGTTGTCCGCCTCACTGAGAACTGGACTCGCATGTGAATTGAGTAGCATGTGACAAAAATTGTTACTTCTGCCTATCCTTGGCTGATCTTCACCAAAGACCATTGTCGCCACCTGGAGATTTTGGGGGTGGAGCCTGGGGAGGGTGGGGTTTAGGGAGGGGTGGGACCTCATTGATACAGAATGCCATCGAGCCCACCCGCCTAAGCAGCCGTTTTCTCCAGGGGAACTGATCTCTTGTCATCTGGAGATCTGTTGCAATTCCGGGAGATCTCCTGGCCGTACCTGGAGGATGGCAACCCTATTCCCAGCACAAAGGGACCTAGCACATCACCCGCAGGGAAAGCTCAGCCTAACATGGAGTGCTTCCACACATGCTAAAAAAATGCCGTTTCAATCCACTTCAGCGACCGTGTGCAAGTGGATTTGGCCATTCCACACAGTAAAATCCAGTTGCAAAGTACACGGAGAGTGGATTGAAAGCGCGTTATCGAGTGTGTGTGAAAACGCCCAGTCAGCAGCAGCGACAGCTCACCTCCTCCCACCGCCGTCCAATGCAAACGGTGAGCTGATAGCCATCATGGGACTGATGGCAAGATCTGAACAGAATGGCTTCTGCAGGGCTGGTTTGTAGTGCCTCGGGGCAAGGGCAGAATGGAAAGCAAAAAATGGACCTGGGAAAAGGCGTGATGGTGGCCCCCCTGGCTCCCCTCCCCTCAGGTCCCAATACAGCCAAGGCAAGGGGTGCTCCTGATTGCATGGGGGAGAGTAAACACCTCTGAGAGCCAGTCTGGTGTAGAGGTTAGGAGCGCCGACTCTAATCTAGGAGAACAGGGCTGGATTCCCCACTCCGCCACATGCGGCTGCGGGTGTGACCTTGGGTCAGTCACAAGTTCTTTCAGAGCTGTTCTCTCAAGGGCAGTCCTCGAGAGAGCTCTCTCAGCCCCACCCACCTCACAGGGTGTCTGTTGTGGGGAGGGGAAGGGAAAGGAGATTTTAAGCCGCATGGGTAGTGAAGGGTGGGATATAAATCCGATCTCTTCTTCTTCAACTGTATGCAGCGCAGGAGCCACCTGGTATAGGGTTGCCAACCTGCAGGTGGCACCTGGAGATCTCCCACTATTACAATTTGTTTCCAAACAACCGAGATCCATTCCCCTGGAGAAAATGGCAGCTTTGGAGGGCGGAGGGTGGACTCTGTGGCATTATACTGCTTTCCTGGAAATAATGATTGACTTCTGGTGTCCCCTAGTGGGGCTTGGACATTTCAGAGAGCTGGCTTGCGATTGCCTGCCCCTGAGTCCCAGCCCTGGTATTCCTTGGAGGTCTCCCATCCAAGTACTTGCCAGGGTCGGCCCTGCTTAGCTTCCGAGATCTGACGAGATCGGGCTTGCCTGGGCTATCTGGGTTAGGGCCGCATTATACTGCGGAGGTCCCCTCCCCTCCCCATAACTCGCCTTCCCCATATCTCCAAGAATTTCCAAACCCAAAGCTGGAAACCCCATGACTGGAGGGGTTTTAACATCTGTTTTCCCCCGGACACAGGTTGTCCGCCTCACTGAGAACTGGACTTGCCTGTGAATCGCATAACATGGGACAAAAACTGTCGCTTCTCCCTACCCTTGGCTGATCTTCACCAAAGACTATCGTCACCAACTCTGGATTCAGAAATACCTGGAGGTTTTAGGGTGGAGCCTGGGAGAATGGGATTTAGGGAGGGGGTGGGTGTCATTATACCCTGCTGAGGTCACCACAGCAAATTGACACTGAGTGTCCAAGGCCAGGGCATCCGCCCAGAGCCTCTTTCTAGAGGCCGTTGTATTTATTTCCACAACGGGCCTTTTTCCTAATAAAAACAACAACAATTAAAAAAACAATTTAAGTAGTCTGGAGATCAGTTGTAATCTGGGAGATTTCCCGCCCCCTCCTGGAAGCTGGCAACCCTACCAAAGGCAGTGGCTGCCTGTGAGGAATTAGGAAGATGTCCTGGCCTCCCTCTTTTTGCTGCCCACCACAACTGCAGGAAAGCCCGCCTCATGCTTTTGCTTCCAGCAGATGCCCAGAATGCTGATGTGACACCGGCACTCTAGGAGTCAGACAAAACTCGATGACATCTATAGATTTTTGTCTGGATCCTAGGTCATCACACTGGCTTCATGTTGCTTCCAGGTATTCGCTGAAAGGGACATCACTCCTCTGGCACGGTGTCGTTCCCCTGCCCCCGCCTTCCTCCTCTCCCCCATTTGTGTGGGGCACAAGGAACTGCTTGGCGAGTCTGAGCTCCCCAGATATTTTCCTCTCTCCTTTGCTCTCTTCCCGGATCCCTTTCTCGAAAAATAAACTGAACGAGGCAAGTCATGTTATCATCAGTTACAGCTTTTGCAAATGATCCCCGTGTTTATCTGCATACTTAGAGACGTCACAAAACCAAGCCTTTAGACCCTGTCGTCCACATTTTCCATTAACTTTTATCTCTCTGCATAGCAAAAGTGTGCCCTGACCTGGATGGCCCAGGCTAGACTGATCTTATCACATCTCCGGGGTCAGCCCTAGTTAGTACTTGGACAGGAGAGCACTGAGAAAGTCCATGCAGAGGAAGGGAATGGCAAAACCACCTTTAAAGGTAAAGGTAAAGGTTCCCTTGCTCGAAAGCCAGTCGAGTCCGACTCTAGGGTTGCAGTGCTCATCTCCGTTTCCAAGCCGAAGAGCCGTTTCCAAGCCGCTGTCCGAAGACGTTTCCATGGTCATGTGGCCGGCATGACTAAACACCAAGGCGCACGGAACGCTGTTACCTTCCCATCGAAGTGGTCCCTATTTGCAATTTCTTGCTTTCGAACTGCTAGGTTGGCAGGAGCTGGAACTAGAGACGGGAGCTCACTCCGTCATGCGGCACACTCGGGTCTCGAACGGCGGAACTACTGACCTTCCACAGCCTGCAGTTCAGCGTCTTAACCACTTGAGCCACCGCAGCTCCAATAAAACCACCTTTGCTTGCCTTAAAAACCCTATGAGGGGGTCACCGGGGTTTTTTTTTCCCTGGGGGAACGCGCCGGAAACAGAGTTCCGGAACCTCTTTGTCAAAATTCTTTTAAAAATGTTTAGAAGTGTGTGAGTTTTCAGTATACAGACTGAAAACTTCATTTCCCTCACGAGCCACCATTTGGCTGCAGCTTGCTGGGACTTTGCACACACATTGAACTTGCTGACTGAGAATTCACCTCACGCCTCTGAGGAGCTGATACGGCACCAGTATCTGTGTTCGTCTTGAAGGAGTCAATTTTTCATTTTGACACAGCAAGGCTATGCCATGTGGAAGATAAACCCCATGAACTTCTGCGGGCAATAAAACGTTTGGTTACAGTTCAACTAACGGAAGCAATCTCTTCGGTTTTGATACACAGAAGCCATTTGGGTCATTGTTTGCTAACCCGGTGGGCAGGCACGAGAGCGGGGTCATAAACGGTTTTTTCCCCTCCCCAATGTAAAGGCCACTAAGTTGGAGCTGCGCTTATACAAGCACATAAGCTGGGTCATCATTGGAAGGTCCCTCCCTGTGGATGTGCGTCGGGTGCGTTAGTGTCACCGGTATCTCTATATATGACAGGGTGAACGGGTGCAGCTTGAATGGAAAGCCACCCATGCTGACAAATTGGTTCTTTGTTATGTTCCACTGGCCTCTGTTTGATCTGGAGACATGGGATGGGTGGAGGGAAGAGAGAGATAACAGCTATTTTGTGAGTACAAGGATAAACCATCTTTGGAAGAGACGTGAAGGAAACTGTTTTTCATTTTTTAAAGTAGATGTATATCAACAGTAGTCATTCCCTGTGGGAATATGTCTGTAAGAAGATCATAAACCTCCTGCTACAATAATGAGTAAACCACAGGGTTTGAAAGGCCTTGCTTTCACTATCAGGTTACACCGTATTCTGTTCTCTTAAAATAAACCAGGTACAAGGTTTGAGCTATGGTATAGAATTATGGCCAAGTTACGCAAGTGGTTAAGACGCTGAACTGCAGGCCGTGGAAGGTCAGTAGTTCAGCAGTTCGAGACCCGGGTGCCGCATGATGGAGTGAGCTCCCATCTCTAGTTCCAGCTCCTGCCAACCTAGAAGTTCGAAAGCAAGAAATTGCAAGTAGATAAATAGGGACCACTTCGGTGGGAAGGGAACAGCGTTCTGTGCGCCTTGGTGTTTAGTCATGCCGGCCATATGACCACGGAAACGTCTTCAGACAGCGCTGGCTCTTCGGCTTTGAAACGGAGATGAGCACCGCAACCCTTTTGAGAGAGGGAACCTTTACCTTTACCTTTTTACACTTTGATCTCCCTCTTTGTATTTTGCTTCTTTCCCTGTCAATGCCTCGAAAGAGATACTCATTGCGATATATTTTGCAGAGCAAATAATGTTTACCACAGATCCATGAAATGGCTGCATAGGCCACGTTAGCATCAGGAAATGATCACTGGTGTGGTTCTTGTGGGTGCCGTGGTACCTGCTGAGGCGTTTTCTGGCACCCACTTGTTCTTCCATAAACCAAAGAGCCAGCCATGGCTTTCCTCCACTTCATTCAAGTAGCAGCCATTTTGGAATTGGTCCCAAGTTCCCACAGCAGCCATTTTGTTGTGGCTCCCGCACTGCCTTATCTCAAATATCAGAAGTGCCCACAGGTTCAACTAGACTGGCAGCTGGGGACATTCCCAAAGTAGATCTTGCATAATTTCCTCAGGTTTAAACTTAACAACTAAGCACTTTGATGCAAAATATTTCACAACCCAGCTTGCCCAAATGAAGGAACATCAAACAAATGTTTATTGGATCGAAATGATGGGTGATTTGAGGTATAATAATATTCAGGTGGGCAGCCGTGTTGGTCTGAAGCAGCAGAACAAAGTTTGAGTCCGGTGGCACCTTTAAGACTAACAAAGTTTTATTCAAGATATAAGCTTTTGTGTGCAAGCACACTTCTTCAGATACAGTGAAACAGAATTTTCCCTCTTTTCCTATGAGAATTGGTTGAGGACATGTTTCACTGTATCTGAAGAAGTGTGCGTGCACACAAAAGCTTATACCTTGAATAAAACTTTGTTGGTCTTAAAGGCGCCGCTGGACTCAAACTTTGTTCTGAGGTTACACACAGAATTAGCCGCACGATAGGGACGAATGCCGGGCGGATTTTATGGGCGAGATCACATGAAAACATCTGGCAAGTGTCCCGCACCCGTCAGCAACCTATATCGCCCGGCCAAAGAAGTGGAGTTAAAAGATACCAGGGAAAGTGCACTAGTTTCTGGAAAACGCGGGGCGCGGGCGGTCATCAGATAATGGAAGCGCTGGTATCCCGTCGTATCCGGTGGTATGCGCGCAAACGCGGAACTGCGCATGCACACTGTTAGATCGCGCTAACAAAGGACTCTTAGAGTGATTCAGCAAGTGATTCAGCTTTATTGGAAGTAACGAACAAGCACTCAACTCAGTAAGAAACCAGAACAGAAAACAGTGGGAGCTTATGCTCCTTTTAAACATAACCGGGCTAATGTAGCCACGCCTATTTACAAATAACAACCAATGAGATTGCTAGAATAAAGACCAATGGGAGTCTTTCCCTCCTAGGGAATGGTATCGTTCTGATTGGTCGCTGTTACGAAGCGACCAATAGGAAGTTCGCTCAGAGGAGCCCTGGCCTGGCTCGAAGCTTAACATGGGAGTCCTATGAGGTGATTCATGTAATCATTTCAATACATTACAATTCCTCCCCCCTAAGTTAAGCCATCATCCCAATTGTTTTATTATTTACAAACATGCAATCAACCTTTGTACATCAGTTATTCCAACAGTATTTACACTCATAGTCCTTCAGATAAGTCGGCATTTGCCGCGAACGCTGGGACCTGCGGAGCGGTGCAGGCTCCACGGGCAGACAAGGTTGTGGGTCAGAGTGGGGTTCACTACAGCCTGGATCAGGCACAGGACATAGGAGGGACCTGACAGCCCTAGGTTAGGATCTAGCTGATGTGGTATTGTGACAACTCTGTTCCTGGAATCCAGGCCAGTGTTTTAGACTGCCCTAGTCCATGCCAGGAGTTGGTGTGGATAGGAACAGGGGAAAAGGCAGTTGTATTCACTGTAGCTCCAGACAGAGAAAGAACTGGACTTCTTAAACTGTGCTCCTGTGTGAAACCGTGCTGTCTCCTTATTCTGATACCAAGCATTAAGAACACAACAGCTATGAAACTCAAAACCACTCCAAATTAACTTCAGGGAGAGATATACTGCAGAGAAAATGAAATCCTAAAGAAATGGAGGGAATTAGAGTTGCCAATCTCTAGGTAGTGGTTGGTGGTCTCTCATCATTACAACTGATCTCCAGGCAACAGAGATCAATCCACTTGGAGAAAATGGCCACTTTGGAAGGTGGATTCTATGGCATTATATCCTGCTGAGACCCCTCCTTAAACCCCGCCCTCCTCAGCCTCTACCCCAAAATCACCAGGTATTTCCCAGTCCAGAGCTGGCAACCCTAGGAGTGATGCTGCTCCCTGATACTAGTTGGATGTACTCCGTGCTTAGCATGTGAAATTCATTACCACAAGAGGGGGTAATCACTGGAAAAGTACACAAAGTGGTTCTCAAACATTTTGAAGTGGGACCCAGGACCCTTCTGCACTGACAGCTTGCTCCGAAGAATCCAAGGAGTCAGGCCTCAAGGACTGAGTTCGCAGGCACACTCATTCCCTTTGCACTGTTTCCCCCCACACATACGGTGTATATATTTGTGTCGTCTGTATGCATTCTACATCTACAAGCAAAACCCACATTTTTGGAGCTAACTGGCTGCATTGTCTAAAATGACGAGAAAGGCAAATGTCTTTTTAAACTGCAGACCCAGCCCCTCCTTCCCTCCCTCTGTGATTCTGCAAAAAGAAAGGGAAGGGTGGAGGAAATCCAGGCCCACACATGCAAGACTGACACATTTGGGAGCAGGGAATCCTCTAGTCCTTTCTGTTTACGGATTCCTTCTTATGCTGTCTCTGGCTTTTTAAAAGTTTGGAGAAGGAGGGAAAGAAAAAAGAACGGGAAGGGAGCATCAACCTAAAGAGAGAAAGGTGGAAACAGGGTAGGGCAGTGGCCAGCACTTAAATACTCACAGAAACAATTCTACTTTAGAAAGGATTAGCAATTTGAAAGCGGGGGAGAGCAAAGAATTGCAGCAAAAGGAGTTTTGGTAACTGTGGGGCAAGAGTGTGCTGGAAGCGATTTGTGTGCTCATTCCTGTAAAACAAATGCAGAAACAAGAAAAAGCCCAGACACAAACTGGAAGTGAAAGCGGGAGGGAATGCAGAAAGGAAGAATCGGATGTGCTCAGAAACCGAGGCAAAATACAGGTGCAGAAAGGGCCTTAGTGTCAGCACAAAGAGCCATCTCTC
>NW_015159858.1:59875-64806 GCF_001447785.1 Gekko japonicus
TTATGTCCCAGTGAGGTCCCTCCCTAGGTTCTACCACCAAATCTCCAAGAATGCCCCAACACAGAGTTGGCAGCCTTGCCTGTGAGCTTCCCCAAAGGCATCAGGTATGCCACGATTGATGAGAGAGTACCAGACCAAAAGGACTTTTGGGGTGATCCAGCATATGATCTTGTGCTGTTAAGTGCAATGCCTTCATCTTCCAGGAGGGGGCGACAAAGCAGATAATCCTCCCACCTCTCCCCGGAAGGGTCTAGACTAGAGTCCAGACACCAAAGCCTTAGGACTCTGAATACTATGGACTTTGGACGGTCATGGAAGACACCCTAGGAGGGGCTGCGGCTCAGTGGTAGAGCATTTATTATTTATTTATTTATTTATTCACATTTTTACCCCGCCCTCCCCATGAATGGGCTCAGGGCAGCTTACACAGGGGCATAAGCCCATACATAACACAATATAAAACAGTAAAACCATTAGATCACACAAACAGATAAAGTGCTCCATGCAGACAAGATGGTCTCTGAGGATGGTAGCAATCATTTCCTTAGGTGAATTTGTCCTATCGATGGTCCAAGCCAGTCCAGCGGCATCAGTGCCATGCAATTTTATGGCCGTTCTTCCGGGGACCACTCCCAACCCTGTTGTTTCAGTGGCGGTAGTAGTAGAAGTAGAAGTGGCGGCCCCTATATAAAAGCCTGGCGGAAGAGCTCTGTCTTGCAGGCCCTGCGGAACTGCATAAGATCCCAGGTTCAATCAAACTGCATAAGGCATCTGCTTGGTGTGCAGAAGGTCCCAGGTTCAATCCCCACCAGCTAAAAGATCAGGTAACAGGTGATGTGAAAGACCTCTACCTGAGACCCGGGAGAGCTGCTGCCAATCTGAGTAGACAATACTGACTCTGATGGACTAATGCCTTCTTCATGTGTTCATGTTAACTAGGGACTTCACGTGTAACCTAACAAATCAAACAGTGGCCCTTTCTGCACTCTCCTTTTAATCCATATTCACCGTGGTGTCCTCCAAGCCACTCTCCTCTAAAACTGAATTCAACCTTCTTTTTGATCCAGGTTTCCCCACCACCACCACCACTCTGCCTTTCTCTGATTCCTGGTTGCACGTTCCCTGTGACTGCCTCCAAATAGGCAAACCCTGGTTTACAGTCGGCTCGTGTTTCGTCTCCACCAGCCCCCTATGCTCCTCGGTGATTTTTTTCCATACCGACTTTGCCATTTTGATTGCAAATGGGTTGGCTTCCTTTAGAACCGAGAGGGCTGCCTTTGGCAAGCCGCTGGGAAAGGCTAATGATCTCAGCCATGCTGCTTGAGGCCTGGGAGGCGGCATTCTCCCCACTCCACTGGGGCTGTTACGCTCCAAGCAGGACATCGGCCCTGGACATCTCTTGTAATTACAGCTATTCTCCCATTGCTTTGTTCCCCTGGAGGAGGAGGAGGAGGAGGAGGAGGAGGAGGAAGAAGAAGAAGAAGAAGAAGAAGAAGAAGAAGAAGAAGAAGAAGAAGAAGAAGAAGAAGAAGAGAGCTCTGATAGAGCTCTCTCTGCTTTTGAGAGTTTGCTTCCCACTAGAGAGCCAGGCCATATGTGGCTTGCTGTCCAGCAGGTACCTGTTACTTTTCTGAAATAGGAATGGCCTGATCCAGCAAACTGAAACAACACGTCTCATGGCCGCAGAGGCTCCCGTGCATACGTGAAGTCCTTGCATAAGGGTGCTTCCCTGTTCTCTTTAGTGGAGTGGGAGGCTCCCTGCATGAAAACAATGAAGAAGAAGAAGAAAAAAGAAGAAGAGGAGGAGGAGGAGGAGGAGATTGGATTTATACCCCGCCTTTCACTACCCAAAGGAGTCTCAGAGCGGCTTACAAACTCCTTTCCCTTCCCCTCCCCACAACAGAGACCCTGTGAGATAAAAGAAGAAGAAGAAGAAGAGATTGGATTGATACCCCGCCCTTCACTACCCAAAGGAGTCTCAGAGGGGCTTACAATCTCCTTTCCCTTCCCCTCCCCACAACAGACACCCTGTGAGGTAAAAGAAGAAGAAGAAGAGATTGGATTTATACCCCGCCCTTCACTACCCAAAGGAGTCTCAGAGTAGCTTACAAACTCCTTTCCCTTCCCCTCCCCACAACAGACACCCTGTGAGGTAGAGGAAGAAGAAGAAGAAGAAGAAGAAGAAGAAGAAGAAGAAGAAGAAGAAGAAGAAGAAGAAGAAGAAGAAGAAGAAAAAGAAGAAGAAGAAGAAGAAGAGGAGGAGATTGGATTTATACCCCGCCCTTCACTACCCAAAGGTGTCTCAGAGCGGCTTACAAACCCCTTCCCCTCCACACAACAGACACCCTGTGAGGCAGGTGGGGCTGAGAGAGCTCTGGCAGAAACTGCTCTTTTTTCAAGAACAGCTCTTATCAGAACTACAGCTTGCCCAAGGTCATCCAGCCAGCTGCAAGTGGAGGAGTGGGGAATCAAACCCGGTTCTCCCAGATTAGAGTCTGCACACTTAACCACTACACCAAACTGGCTACATGTACCCGGCCCCCTCCATGGCAGTGAATGGGAAAGCCCAGTTATGAAGAAGCTCTGGGAATGTACTGGAGCATACTGGGTGAATGCTCATACCGTGAATAAAACTTTGTGGGTCTTAAAGGTGCCCCTGGACTCAGACTTTGTTCCAGTGGAATGTTTTCTGGTTACTTCTAGGTCAAGGGTTCTTTCCCCCCCTTTCCCTTATGGCTCGACTTGAGTGCTACAGTCAGAGATGACATCTGGTTGCCCAGGTGATCAAACATTTTGATGCCCACACCTAGGGATTTTTAAAATGTTTTCCTCTCTTAGTTCAGAACAATATGCATGTCGTAATAACTGCTTGGTGCGATTCATCTCAAAGCGCATAACTCTCTTGTGGAATCTGCCGCCCCAAGATGGGGTGGTGGTCAAGATGCGGTGCCCTGAGATACGGTGTGTATGGAGGACTGAAAGGGAGATTAGAAGAAGAAGAGAGAGGAAGAGATTGGATTTATACCCTGCCCTTCACTACCCAAAGGTGTCTCAGAGCGGCTTACAATCTCCTTCCCCTCCCCACAACAGACCCCCTGTGAGGTAAGTGGGATTGAGAGAGCTCTTGACACAAACGGCTCTTTTTCAAGAACAGCTGTGCCGGAACTACGGCTTGCCCAAGGTGCAAGTGGAGGAGTGGGGAATCAAACCCGGTTCTCCCAGATTAGAGTCTGCGCACTTAACCACTACACCAAACTGGTGTAAATGTCAGTGCCGTCCCGCCACCAGCCTCCCAACCAGGTGGCCCTTGTCCTGTGGAAGATGAGTGGGAGCCACTGCTGCCACCAGAAGTAGAATTGCCAACCTCCAGGTGGTGGCTGGAGATCTCCAGGAACTGCAGCTGGTCCCCAGGTGACAGAGATCAGCTGACCTGGAGAAAATGGCTGCTTTGGAAGGTGGGCTCTATGGCATTCTACCACACCCTTCCCAAGCTCCACCCCCAAAATCTCCAGGAATTGCTACCAGCTGGGGTAGGCACAAGTGGCTGCCACCGCAAGCCGGCTGACCAAGCCACAGACAGGGTGGGCAGAAGTGGCCCCCCCAGTGTGGGAACTGGGGCAGCTGCCCCCCTTTCCCATTGGCTAAGACCACTCCTGAGGCAGTGTGGTATAGTGGTTTTGAGTGGTGGACTCTAGTCTGGAGAACCGGGTTTGATTCCCCACTCCTCCACATGAAGCCAGCTGGGAGACCTTGGGCCAGTCACCGTTCTCTCAGAACTCTTTCAGCCCTACCTGCCTCACAAGTTGCCTGTTGTGGGGAGAGGAAGGGAAAGGTGATTGTAAGCCCGTTTGAGACTCCTTAGGGTAGAGAAAAGCGGAGTATAAAAACCAGCTCTTCTTCTTCTGACCACACAAACATTTGGTCTGAGCAAGAGCATAATGTCTCGGAATTCTTAATTATTCTAGTTTACCTGGGCAATGTTTAAGCCAAGGGTTTTCTTGGTGGTAGCACGAAGAACTCCCTCCCCTGGGAAAGTCATCTGTCTCCTGCTATCAGTGTCTTCTGACCAGCAGGTGAGGACTTTTGTTCTGTTTGGCATACCCCCAGGAATGGGTACTGGCCTCCTCCCTGGTTTTGGTGCTGTATGTTTATGTGTTTTTACTCAGAGCTTTTTTTATAGGAAAAAGCCCAGCAAGAACTCATTAGCATAATAGGCCATACCCAACAGCAGGAACTAATTAGCATATTAGGGCACACCCCAGACAGCACAGCTCATTCACATATTAGGCCACACCCCCGTGTTACCAGAAGTGTGGTCACCCAGCCACACCCACCTTTTGCTTCTTATTCCCTTTACCTTGTTTGTTGACAAAACCCAGGGCCCAATGGTGGAATGATTTCATGTCCACCACCTTGGGGACCTTGATCGTGTGGAAAGGCAGCATGAACATCGTTTTAAATAAATAAATAAAGGGTGGAAAGTTTGATTACAATTAGACTTTTTCACGTAGCAAATTGTGCATGGGTTAGTTTGATTCTTGGGGGAGGGAGGCATGCCGCTGAAAGCTGACCAGCAAACTTTAATGACATGCACAAGGGGCGGAGCCTTCTTCCCGTGTCTCAACTTGGCACTCGTGATACATAACTCTGTCCCACATCAATTTTACAGGTGAGAAACAGACGGAACCTCTTCCAATGTTCCCCTCACTCCCAGCAATAAAAGATGTTGCAGGTCTGATAATATTATGTAATGTCATTTTGCTCAGATCCTTTTACAAGCAAATTCCCTGTTTGACTAACTGGCAAAGGAGCACAGGAGTGTTGCTGTGCATCAGGCTGTTGTGCACTTAGGTTACAAAGGAAGGAAGGAAGGAAGGAAGGAAGGAAGGAAGGAAGGAAGGAGGGAAGGAGGGAGGGAGGGAGGGAGGGAA
>NW_015159858.1:67131-68504 GCF_001447785.1 Gekko japonicus
GGAAGGAAGGAAGGAAGAAGAAAGCAATCAGTGTACTACAAATAAGATCCTGGCATCACATCATGTTCATTCAACCTGGAACTGAGATGGGATTAACGAGACTTGCTAATTATACTTCAGCAGCTCTTTAATAGCATGATGTAGCACAAGAGTAGGACACAGGGTTGTTGTGAGGATAAAATGGAGGAGAGGAGAACGATGTAAGCCAGTTCAGGTCCCCAACTGAGGATAAAGGTGGGATATAAATAAAGTAAATAATGTTAAATCATAATCTTCAATGCTTAGGAGCTGCTGGAAAGTTTCTGGCCTGACAGTTATTGTGGAGCCAGGAGAGGTGCTGAAGGGGAGAGGGTGGCAAAGAAGACGTCTGCTTAAAAGGGATGTTCTCCAACTAGAAGAGTTAACTGATAGACCAGCCAATAGGATTGCCCCCAATTAGTATTTATGTGCACAGCATTTCCACTGTCTGCCAACCACTACACCGTCACAACACTTTTAGGAATGCTTCCTCATTCTGTATAAGCAAGGGCCCTTTGTTTGTGGGAAGTATTGTGTTCACTGCCGCTGTGCCTGCCAAACCGAGGCAAAGGTTTTGCTTGTACATGCTGACAGGCAGACACGGCAGACAGTGCTATCCTGAGAACACTTTCCTGGGAGTAAGCCTCATTGAAGAGACTTGAGTCGACCTGCTTAGGATTGGTCTAAGTGGAGGTAGAGGGAGAGACTATACTTTCCCCCTTCAATAGGCAGGCATATGATCAGCAGATCAGGAGGATGGTGCCAAAGCCTTAAGGCTTCTCTCCCCTTCTCATTCCGATAATTAAAGGCAAGCACGCACATACACACACAGAGGAGATGAGCGAGAGATCACTGGTGATGAAGGATCGAATAATCTCAAATAATAATGAGCAGGAGGAAAACCAAGTTGTCTCTTTGCTTTGGGGAAGAAGAAAGTGGATACCAGGAAACACGCAGGTGGGCATCATGACACCATGTCAGGAATCACTGCTCTAATGCATTATTTCAAAGGACAGGTTTCTGTTTATTATCTAATATATCTAATAGCCAAAAACATTCCACACAAGATCACCTGGGGCTATTGCATAGGTTTCTGCAAACACAGAGAAACCCCAGAGTTGCAAAAAAAAAACAGACAAAAAGTTTTCAAAAAATTTTGGGAGTCTTAATAAACAAGAACAAATAATTTATTAAAAATAACAGAAATGTTTGTGCTCCAGGTAGCATTTCAGTTTGCCAGAACCACCCAAAACTGCATCTGTCAACCAGTAATGCATACAGTGGGAGGTGAAGGGAAGCAGGATGGGAGAGGAGGTCCGAAGGGGGAAGAACAAGAAATAAGAGGAGGAAAGAGT
>NW_015159858.1:68521-70667 GCF_001447785.1 Gekko japonicus
GAGTGAACCGCTGATAGGATGGAAGATTAACCTGCCTCCCAGGATTATTGTGAACATGGTGAGATCAGCAGTCAGACCCCTCTTCTTGATGAGAAGCAGTTTATAGACAGAAAACCCATAAATGTCCTTCCCAGTGTGTGTGTGTGTTTGTGTATGTGCACGCGTGCATCAGCTCAAATATAATTAGCCGCAATGCACTGCCTGGCCTAAAATGGACACAAAATGGAAGTCGGCCCAGGACAAGTCTGGACATATCGTTTAGAAGTGTGGGAAAGAGCGGCTGGCTGGCTAATGACCTCTTCTCCACCCTAAAGAGATGCATAATTTAGGACAATGGGTCTTCCAAGTTAGATCTCCTCACCTTGGACTAACCTCATCTACACTCAGCCTCCCTTCCCCTCACCCATTTACCCTAATTCTGCAACACAACACTATTCATAAAACCGGGTAGTTTTCCCGTCTGGTACTCAGAGGGTTATCAACCATCATTAGCACCTATAGTTCACCACAGGTAAACTCACCAAGGATTTCCAAAATCATTGTTTATTTTTATTTTTTATTTATGTTTGGATTTATATCCCGCCCTACCCCAAAGGCCCAGGTCAGCTGACAAGGGCACTATGTGCCAAGGTTATAACAATAAAACACATAATGTAAAACAATAAATTACAGTAAAATACAGTAACAAATTTACAATACAGATTTAGCCAAGATGCTGTTGAAGATGGTCACTCTAAGTAAACTCTAAGTTTACCTTTGGAAAACCTATCAAATCATTGTTTTGGGGGCAAACACACCAGACTGCCTCAGGGAGCATTTCCCCTTATAATTGTAGCACACTGCTCCATAGCAGTGTGTGTGTGTGTACTGGGACCTGTACATACACCCCAAGTTGCATGTGGGCCTTCTCTTCTTCACTCCAGGAAATGCTGGTTGTTCTGCTGCTGCTTCCACAGACCTTGCTCTTTGAGACTGGTAACTATCGCCTTCCCCGAAATCACTTTCTCCCATCTCCTCCCTAATTTCCTCTTAGCTAGCTTGTGTGTTTTCCCTGTGTTTGTATGTGTCTGTTTTGCACCTTTTAATTCCTATTTCAATATAAACCTTTCCAGTTGAACAATCTGACTGGTTCATTTCAAGAGTTCTCTAAGAGAAGGATTTCTGTATACATCGGTGGAGAATCCCAGTTACCCCCCCCCCCGGCTCTGTCTCCTTAAAGCTAATTCCCTTGACTAATTAGGAGACTGCCTATTTGGGTAGCAGTGAATGAAAGGTAGAAGTAAAATGTAATAACATATGCAAGGTATCTCCCTCCCCCAGTTTGATTTTATATGTGAGACTGAAAAAACATTGCTGGGATTCATGGTTTGTATAATGCTATGGGATAACGCTAGAGGGACTCATGGTTTGCATAATGGTATAGGGCAGTGATGGAGAACCTTTTAGAGACCGAGTTCCCAAACTGTGACCCAAAACCCACTTATTCATCACAAAGTGCCAACATGGCAATTTAACCTGAATACGGAGGTTTTACTTTAGAAAAAACAACTCATACATTAACTTAAGATGATCCAAACAAAGTAAGGAAAGCAATCCCAAATGCTTTCGTTTACTTAAAATTATTTGGCAGAGAATTCGACACTTTAATGATGGTCTGGGCCTGGCTGGGGCGATGGCACGCGTGCCCACAGAGAGGGCTCTGAGTGCCACCTCTGGCACCCGTGCCATAGGTTCGCCACCACTGGTATAGGGCAATGCTATAGGGACTCGCAGTTTACATATTTAAAGGGGGGAGTTTTTTAAAAAGAGAACGGAGTCATCAGCTCCTAGAGTAGAATGAGTTCATCACGGAGTAAAGTGTCTCCTCATTGACTGGATGCTTGTGAAATCTGGCATTCTGACTGTGGATGAAAGCAAGAAGGCTCCAAACGGCACGTCTGCCCCTGTGGCCTCAAGTGCTTCTGTAACTCAAGTAGACTGTAGCAATGCTGTGTCTGTGCACTGCTCCTTCCCTTATCAGCTTGCACGATATATGCTCAAACCACATGTGCAGTACTTACATAACCAGTAGGTATGAACAATGGGCCTTGAAGATGCCATTCTGCCTGGCTAGCTGACTGGGGACCAGTGTTCCCCCTAAGCTGAG
>NW_015159859.1:0-13454 GCF_001447785.1 Gekko japonicus
ATTAGAGAGGAGCAGGCCGTGCAAAAAAAAAATGAACAGGATTCTGGTGGCATCTTAAAGACCGTCAGTCTTTTGTTTCATTACCAGAAAGCAACATGTACAAAGCCCGCCCAACTCTTAGAGGTGTGAACTACATGACCTGTGAATGGCCTTTCTTTATTACTTGATTCGATTTGAACAGTGCGGAATAACACTTCACAGTATCATCCGACATTTCATGCCCCCCTTGATGCTTCCCAGCAACTCATGGGGAGTCGAGGGGCACATGGGGAGTCCTGAATTGATTCCTAGCTTTCCTTAAAAACCCAAACTCCAGCTCTTTTCCTTGTGAAGGCCAAATAAGTAGTACTTTTTTGTGTGGATTGGCTAGAATGCAATGGGGGGGGCAATGACCCAGTTAACCCCTTCCTAGCCAAATACACTACTATTTTGTTCAGTCCCATTCCCCCCCCAATTGCTTCTTTCTTATCTTTAACGTCCATAGTGATAAATAGGGGCATTGACCAAAAACGGGAGTAAGATTTATATTGTTTGGTGGCTGACTGGGAATAGGAGCAGAAAGATGAATGCCCAGTTTCATGCAGCCTGGTGTCTCGTTTTTAAGCATTAACTGAAAGCCATCTTGCCGTCACTTGCCTGTGTGAATGGGTGCCTCTGAGCATGCACAGAATGCTTTTTACATGAGTAACCAGAGTCAAGCTTCTGACCTGGCCTCCCCCGAGACCTGGGACTGGATCTAAAGGACTGAAGAAATCGAATGCTCAGACAGGCTTCAGTTCCAGGACCTCTTACTACAGAAAAAAGGTCCAGGGAGACCTCAATAAATTTGAGACAAGGACAGCCCCTTCTATCAATGTTTGAAACTGCAAACCCTCTGCACATGTGCAGAGTGCTTATTTCTCACACAGCGGTTATCCACAAATACCGGACGGATTTGGTTGTGGGGTGACGAGTTTCTAGGTTGGAGGAAATGATTTGCAGGCAGGCCTGGTTAAAGAGCTGGAATACAGGATCCTGACCTTGACAGACCGATGCCACCCATATGCAGACCAATGCCACCCAGATGTTCCCTTCCTCACCCGCATCCTCCCATTGCTGCTGCTTCTCTCTCTCTCTGCTCTCCCTCACTGGCACTTGCCCAGGGGACAGAGAGGGTGCAGGACGGGGGTGGGGAACTACGCCTGCTCTTTTCTAACCTGCCACCGCTGGAGGTCAGCTGAGGTGAGTGGGCTGCAGCGGGAAGCACCTTGGACCCACACGCTCCGGCAGCGGGGGAGCGGGAAGAGGCTTGCAGATGGCAGCGGGAGGGAAAGTGGCCATGGGGGTGGGGGCAGAGAGCCTTTATTTACTTAAAACATTTGAATCCCATCTTTCCACGAAGCCGTGGCCCCTCAAGGCAGCAAAGGATCATTAGACAGACCGGAAACCAGCTCTCCAACCCTCCTGCTGCCGCCTCGCCCCTGGGGACACAGAGTATGTGCGTCTCCCCTTCCTGAGAATTACATATATGGAGGCATGTTTGGCCCTGTTACACAGAAGCAGCCTTGAGAGGTGCTCACTAAGGAACAAAAAGAAGAAGAGAGACAAGACTGGATTGATACCCCGCCCTTCACTACCCAAGGGGAGTCTCAGAGCGGCCTACAAACTCCTTTCCCTTCCCCTCCCCACAACAGACACCCTGTGAGGTAGGCGGGGCTGAGAGAGCTCTGACAGAAACGTGCTCTTTTTCAAGAACAGCTCTTAGCAGAACTATTTTATTTATTTATTTTTGGGATTTATATCCCGCCCTATCCAACAGCTCAGGGCGGCTAACAGACGTTAAAATATGCTTACAATCAAACAGCATAATAAAACAATGTATCCTACATAAAATTTGGTGCTCTGATAATTTACATAAAAACCAAGATGCGCGACGTCCCACACTGGCGGCCAGTTCTTCATGGCATAAGCATGAGTGCCAGGAGAAATGTTTCCCAGCTCTGTAGGGCGACATCTACCCCGACCACATGAGGTAGATGGATGGAACCTCAGTTGCGGGCTAGTAGCGGCGGCGGCTCCCCCTCAAAGGCCTGGCGGAAGAGCTCCCCACATGAGGTAGATGGATGGAACCTCAGTGGCGGGCTAGCGGCGGCGGCGGCTACCCCTCAAAGGCCTGGCAGAAGAGCTCCATCTTGCAGGCCCTGCGGAACTGCACCAGGTCCCGCAGGGCCCTGATCTCCTCCGGGAGCTCATCCCACCAGGTGGGAGCCGCTTGCCCAAGGTCATCCAGCCAGGTGCAAGTGGAGGAGTGGGGAATCAAACCCGGTTCTCCCAGATTAGAGTCCGCGCACTTCACCACGACACCGAACTCGCTCTTGCCCATAAAGAAACTGAATAGTATTGTCCTATAAGGAAATGGAATGAGACTTCCTATCGTTGTTCTTTGTTCCTGAGGAAGGACCAGAAGTCTGAAACACTGAATACTACCTAGGAAAAGTGTTGGATATCAACTCTGGACTTTGTATTTTCCTTTCATGGATCCTGTGGGCTTCTGTATTTTCCTATGAGGGATTATATGTATAGATTCATTCTTGATTACATGTGCATTTCACTTTGTTGGAGTCTCCTTTTGGATATAGATCCATGATAACAGCACAGTTTGTTTCAAGGAGGACCGCATCATCATCGTCGGTGCTGACGGAATGAGAGCACCCATTTCCCCTGCAATTTTTGTCTAAAGGGCTCCTATAGAAGGAGGCCTGCGATGTGGTGGGAATGCCCAGAGGCCAGAGTTTTCTGGACAAAGGTATTACAAATTATAAAAAAGACATGTAAAGTATCATTGCCCATCAACTTTAATTTAATGCTAATGGGTATAGTAGGTAACCCAGCAATAAGCAAAGAGAACCAAGCTTTGTTTAGAGCCACGATACTAGCAAGTAAAGCAGTAATAGCTCTAGGCTGGAAGAACAAAAATAAATGGACAGTAGAAATCTGGCATAGTTATTTGTTTGATCTCATACGGCTGGAGCGAAAGGCCACATGGGAAGTGGAAGACCTACCTGGAATGGATACCTACAGAAGGAAGAAAAGACATTCAGAGCAAGATTCGGACTTTGTGCCCGTGGCTGGGAATATTGGACTAAAACACCGGAATAGCATAGGGGGGAGGGGGGGAGGGATAAAAACTACTATGTAATGTATGGCCAAAAGATAATATGTAAAATTTGTGAAAAATAATTTAAAAAAAAAAAAATTTAAAAAAGGAGGAGGCCTGCGGACCCACATTCTGTGGAGCAGCAAAGGATTACCCAGGAGCTCTCTGGCCAGGCCGGTCCTTGTAGCTGAGGGGCAAAAGAATCTATCGTAACTCCAGGAACTCAACTACAACAGACAACTTTGTTGAATCACTGCAAGGAAAACCGGGGAACAGAAACACAGCAGAAAGCACAGAAGGGTAACGCGTTTTATTAAACTGCCAATTAACATTTCCCAGATGATGACAGAGTGAAGCCAAAAGAGGGAGAGGGTGTGGATGAATGAGGCCCCACCTTGTCCGTACGCAGTCCCCAAAACGCTCACGGGCTGGGTGGGGGTCCTCCAAAAATATTCAAGCCTCTTCTGCAGAAATGACCTGTTTTCCTTTTTAAAAGGTTATCTTTTGCCATCATCTCTCATGCCCAGTGAAAAGGTGCCTCAGAGTACAATAAATAATACAGCTTTGGAGGACGACCCCTCCCCCTGGGCAAAACTGGCTGGGCCTTCTGAGGAAAGCAGTTCTCCAAGGGCATCTACGGAACCTTTCCCAGCGCAGAGGGCAGGGTGCTCTCTAGGACAGACACGTCCGCCTCTTGATTTCCTCCACAAGTTTCCCTCTGCAAATATCCACCTGCAAAGAGAAACGGGATTGAGCTGCAGCACCTCTGCCTACCACAAGGCGAGTTGCCCGTTTTCAGCCCCAGTGCCTGTCCCCAATGCATGCCTGAGAAGAGAGGGACAGAGTTAATTCAGGAGAACATAAGAGATGCCAATGTTGGATCAGGCCAAAGGCCCATCCAGCCCAACACCCTGTGTCACACAGTGGCCAGAAATACCAGGTGCCATCAGGAGGTCCACCGGTGGAGCCAGGACACTAGAAGCCCTCCCACTCTTGCCCCCCCAGCACCAAGAAGACAGAGCATCCCTTGCCCCAGACTCAGAGTTCATTTAAGAACATAAGAGACGCCAATGTTGGATCAGGCCAAAGGCCCATCCAGCCCAACACGATCACGTGCCCAGCACTGAAATGCAGCTTAATGAAGATAGGAAAGGACAGCTACTAATCTCTTATGCAGAACTGCTGTTAAAATCAGGAAAGAAAGCAAGGACATTTTTACAATAGATGCTAAATAATGACTTCTAGTCTAGAGTGTGGTGTCACCTTTAAACTTTATCAAGTAAGCCATAAAAGGCAAAATGGCTTCATTCAAAATGTAGAAGGTTTTCCGAAATGAGATGCATAGGAAGGAGCACAGGTTCTGGCAAATCAAATGTGAGTTGATGCTAAGGCAAAAAGAGAATTTGAGTTTGCTGATTGCTAAAAACATCAAAACTAACAGTAAGCATATCTACTAATTTATTAGGGGAAAGAAATAGGGTTGCTACAATGCTCCCTCTACGCTGTGGTCTTGTGAGCAAAAATTCTACTTTATGAGCTACTGGCATTAAAGTTGTGAGCAAGTGATTCGGCTACTCCATAAATTAGTGTGCTCTGGAGCCATCCCTCCTGAGCTAAGACAAAAATGTGTGAGCCGGAGGCTCAAAAACAGTGAGCTAGCTCACACTCACTCAGCTTAGAGGGAACACTGCCCTCCACCTATATGTATGGACTGGTAGCTTCCATTTCAGTCTGTACCTTGAATTAAACATTGTTCCATCTTGAAGGTGCCCCACTGGGCACCAGCTTTGCTTGGCATTTATTCTGCCAGGAGCTTTCACAAGTCAGAGCTGTTTCCCACAGGTGCTATGAAGACATCACTGCCCACATTTTTTTGAGGGAAAGCACGAAAGGGAGGAGCCGGAGGGCAAAGAGGGGCTTGGTGTGAATCCCAGCCATAAATCTTTCAGGGGCGATTGATCAGGCTGTTAGGCATAATGGATGGTGGAAGAGGTCAGAGGTCCCAGGGTCTCTCTCACAAGATAAACCAAGGAAGGGTACACAACAACTAATTAAGAAAGCAGGGCTTTGAACTGACATCAGTTAATGGATATTTGGCGTCCTACAGTAAGATTTGTTGTCGTTCAGTCGCACAGTCGAGTCCGACTCTTTGCGACCCCATGGACCAGATCACGCCAGGCCTTCCAGTCTTCCACCGTCCTCTGAAGTTTGCTCAACTTCATGTTAGTTGCATTGGTGACACTGTCTAACCATCTCATCCTTTGCCGTCCCCGTCTTCTTTGACCTTCAGTCTTTCCCAGCATCAGGGTCTTCTCCAGGGAGTGCTCCCTTCTCATTGGGTGGCCAAAGTATTTGAGCTTCAGCTTCAGTATCTGGCCTTCCAGGGAACAGTCAGGGTTGATTTCTTTTAGGATTGACTGATTTGATCTTCTTGCAGTCCAAGGGACTCTCAAGAGTCTTCTCCAGCACCATAGTTCAAAAGAATCTATTCTTCGGCGCTCGGCCTTCCTTATAGTCCAACTCTCGCAGCCATACATGACTACTGGGAATACCATTGCTTTGACCATGCGGACTTTTGTGGGCAGGGTGATGTCTCTACGTTTTATCATGCTGTTTAGGTTCGCCATCGCTTTCCTCCCAAGAAGCAGGCGTCTTTTAAATTTCATGGCTGCTGTCACAGTCTGCAGTGATCTGGGATCAGTGTTCCCTCTAAGCTGAGTTAGTGTGAGCTAGCTCACAGTTTTTTAGCCTCCGGCTCACAGATTTTTGTCTTCGCTCAGGAAGGACGGCTCCAGAGCAAACTAATGTATGCAGGAGCCAAAGCGCTGGCTCACAACTTTAATGCCCGTAGCTCACAAAGTAGATTTTTTCCTCAGCAGACTCCACAGCTTAGAGGGAACATTGTCTGGGATCCCAGGAACGTGAAGTCTGTCACAACAACTAATTGAGAAAGCAGGGCTTTGAACTGACATCAGTTAATGGCTATAGAATGATATATTATGTTAAAGCTTGAAGGGGTTGTGTGTGTGTGTGTGTGTGTGTGCAGGGCGCGCACAGGCATGTACAACAGTGACTTATAGATCTACAACAGTGTGTCCTCCTGGATTAAACAGGGACATGATATTGAACAGCTTAAATCCTTTAAATATTTCGCCCCAGTCTTCCAGTCGACAGGTGGTTCGTGGAGAGCCCGAGCGCTGCATTTGGCTGAGAATGCCCATAGAAGGACCTTGGCCATCCTGAGATTCTTCTTTCGAAAGGGGGCTTCCCATATCCCTGCGGCAATCAAAGTTTCCCAGGGGAAGGTGACTGCCCAACTAATGTATGGCTCCGGTTTGGTCTTTTTTTTATTTATTTATTAAGATCTATACCCCGCCCTTCCCACAGAGCTGGCTCAGGGCTGCTTACAAGGGGCAAAGCCCATATAAAACAGATAAAAGCAATAAAACAATCATGACAGTTAATAAAATTATACTCAGTTTAACAAGATGGTCTCCAGATGGTTCTCCAGGGGGATGTTATCCTGTAGCTCAACCAAGTAAATCCAGTGGCCATGCAGAAATTGTGGCAGATCTTCCTGGGCCATCCTTAACCCCGATGTTGTCCACCTCATTGGTGGCGGTGGTAGTGGTGGCCCCTATGTGAAAGCCTGGCGGAAGAGCTCCGTCTTACAGGCCCTGCGGAACTGCATAAGGTCCCGCAGGGCCCTGATCTCCTCCGGGAGCTCGTTCCACCAGGTAGGGGCCACCACTGAAAAGGACCTGGTCCTAGTCGTGGATCTTCACCCCTCGGGGACAGCGTAATCCAAGTTTTTTGCGATCCGTATTCGGAGTCCCTCGATGTACGCCAAGTGCTCTCCTCAGGCTGGAGGCGGGGAGGGTTTCACTGGAGGCAGGCGTGTGGGTTCAAATAACCACATACCGGTGGCAATTAAACTGTAACTCCCAGGGACTTACCCCTCCCCATTCTTAGAGATAGCCTTCGCTCTCATTGGCTGAGAACTGTCGGAGGGAAATGGCAAGAGTACGGTTTTTCTCCCCTTCAGCCCTGTTACATCCAGGCGCTCAGAAAGCCAAAGAAATACTAAAGCGCCCTGACCTGGAGAGCCCAGGCAAGCCCGGTCGCCTCAGACCTCAGAAGCTGAGCAGGGAGACCTCCAGAGAATACCAGGGCTGGGAGGCCGGAGGAAGGCCATCGAGCCACCTCTCTGAATGTCCTCCGTGCCCCAGCAGGAGTGGCCAGAGGTCGGCCTAACTTCCAGGCATGGAAATACCACCCCACCCCAGAAATACTCAAGCAACGGATATGGGACCTGGGCCTTTGGTCTGATAGGGCCTGGCTGCAGGGGCGTCCTACAGTAAGATTTGTTGCTGTTCAGTCGCATAGTCGAGTCCGACTCTTCGCGACCCCATGGACCAGATCCCGCCAGGCCTTCCTGTCTTCTGCCGTCCTCTGGAGTTTGCTCAATTTCATGTTCGTTGCATCGATGACACTGTCTGACCATCTCATCCTTTGCCGTCCCCGTCTTCTTTGACCTTCAGCCTTTCCCAGCATCAGGGTCTTCTCCAGTGAGTGCTCCCTTCTCATTTGGTGGCCAAAGTATTTGAGCTTCAGTTTCATTATCTGGCCTTCCAGGGAACAGTCAGGGTTGATTTCTTTTAGGATTGACTGATTTGATCTCCCTGCAGTCCAAGGGACTCTCAAGAGTCTTCTCCAGCACCATAGTTCAAAAGAATCTATTCTTCGGCGCTCGGCCTTCCTTATAGTCCAACTCTCGCAGCCATACATGACTACTGGGAATACCATTGCTTTGACCATGCGGACTTTTGTAAGTTACCTTTCCCAAAACCCCTTTCTTGCCAGCAGATTATTTAACAGCACTAGAAGTCCCTAAATACCAAAGAAGTTTTACTCTGGCACCTTCAACGCCCTACCCGCAGCCTTTTTGGAAGGTAGATACAATACCTCTGTCTTACTCACACACAACGGGGGTGGTCCCTGCCAAATGGGGAGGAGGAGGAAGAAGAAGAGGAAGAAGAAGAGATTAGATTTATACCCCGTCCTTCACTTGGAGTCTCAGAGCGGCTTACAAACTCCTTTCCGTCCCCGTCCCCCCACAACAGACACCCTGTGAGGTAGGTGGGGCTGAGAGAGCTATTTCCAGAACTGCTCTTTCAAGGACAGCTTTTGTCAGAACTATGGCTTGCCTTAGGTCATCCAGCAGCTGCAAATGGAGGAGTGAGGAATCAAACCCGGTTCTCCCAGATTAGAGTCTGTACTGCTTCTACTCTAGTGACTGCTCCTACTCTAGTGACTCTGCTCTTGCTCACAATATATCACACCTGTATTAGTAAACTCCCCAGGAAGATCAGAGCAGTTCTACATCTCCCTGCTTCTGTCTGACCTTTCTTCAAAAATAACTCAGGACCTCGCAACATTTTTGTACGAGGACATGCAGCATACATAATCAGATGGTTACGTCCTGAAACAAGGCTGGACTATAAAGACACCTTTAAATTTGTTTGCTGATGTATGGGGCAAGGTTTTAAGACGGTTTTATACAAAAATAAACCGAACTGAACGGGATTAAACAGAGACCTCTCTCATCATCCATGATGACTATCGAGTTTTTCAAATATCACACACACATTGGTTGGATTGCAGCAGTTTGCTCCCCCTGTTGGATTTTCTGCGCCAGGCTTCGGAAAAGAGCTCAGGGGAGGAGTGAGGGAGAAAGGTTGATCCCCGCTCTCCTCTTTTTTTAAAAAAACAGGGCAGCTTTCCTAGACCTTGAGAGCCAGTTTGGTGTAGTGGTTAAGTGCGCCGACTCTAATCTGTCTAATCTGGGAGAACCGGGTTTGATTTCCCACTCCTCCACTCGCACCTGCTGATGTGACCTTGGGTCAGTCACAAGCTCTGGCACAGCTGTCCTTGAAAAAGAGTAGTTTGTGTCAGAGTTCTCTCAGCCCCACCCGCCTCACAGGGTGTCTGTTGGGTGGAGGGGGAAGGGAAAGGAGTTTGTAAGCCGCTCTGAGATTCCAAGGGAAGGGCGGGGTATAAATCCAATCTCTTCTCTTCTTCTTCTCTTCTTTTAAGTGTCTATTAAAGTTGGGATTCTGGCTTGCATCAGAGGAAGGCTCCAGTGGGGCTGTGTGGATGCATGCCAAGCAGACCCCCCTTGATGTAATTAGCTGGTGGGTCCCCCCAAGGCCCCCTCCCCCCAAAATCCCTAGCTACTGGGCTGCTCCAACCTATCTGTGAAACGGCTGTGAAAGAGGAGCAATCAGGCACTTCACACCTTGCTGGGGACTCTGCTAATCCCAGACTCCTCGTCTCCTGCATTGGCAAGGCGCCAAAGAGCCCCAGGGAGCCTCATCAGCAGACACCGGAGTCAGCTGCAGCAGAGACGGCCCCCTGAATGGTCACTCCCGGCCTATGCTTTTTTGCCCCACCTGCAGAGCTTCCCCCAGGTACCATACACTGAGGAAGCCTGTGCTTAGACAGAGGTCCAGGTGTGCAGCCGTGCTGGTCTGAAGCAGCAGAACAAAGTCCGAGTCCAGTGGCAACTTAAAGACCAACAAAGTTTAATTCTGGGTATAAATTCTGGGCATGCACAGGAAAGCTTATACCCAGAATCAAACTTTGTTGGTCTTTAAGGTGTCACTGGACTTAGACTTTGTTCTATGTTTAGACATGTAAGATTTCCTGAATTTCCAAAGTCAAAAAATAAATAAATCTTTTTGTTTTGTCCGGGGGGGGGGGGGCACACACACACGCACATAAAGTCAGAGAAAAACTGAAATATATGCAATACTTACTTTCCTAATCCAACCTAAACGTCTTATTTATTTGACAACAAAATGCATCATTTATAACTTAACATTTAGATGGGTAGTATTTGGCAGCAATGTTCCCTCTAAGCTGTGGAGTCTTGTGAGCAAAAATTATAGTTTATGAGCTCCTGGCATTAAAGTTGTGAGCGAGCGATTTGGCTGCTGCATCAATTAGTTTGCTCTGGGGCCATCCTTCCTCAGCTAAGACAAAAATGTCTGGAGGCTAAGAAACTGTGAGCTAGCTCACACTAACTCATCTTAGAGGGAACACTGTTTGGCAGGTATGTGGAATTAACAACAATCTTTGTTCTCTATTAAAAATTATAAGCAGACCCCCCAACGCCCCACTCTCCTGGCTTTCCGCAAACTGTGCAAAAATGAATTACTCAAGCGGGCTTTTCTACGCAGGCAACAGACCTGCACTGTATTAAATAATTCACAAAGTTACTTGGATAAATTATTAGGGACCGTGGTCTACACTGCTGTGCATGGCTTGTTGAAACTAGGATCCTGCCATGGAATTTTGCATCATTTAATGCGTCCTGTTAACACTTCTGCTTCAATCCTGTTTTTAGGCTTCTGGTTGGTTCTACAACCCTAATTGTACTGCATTGCATATTGACGGTCCATCTGCTGATTGTATTGATTCACGCTATGGAGTCCAAGTGAGAAAAGGTAAAGGTAAAGGTTCCCTTGCTCGAAAGCCAGTCGAATCCGACTCTAGGGTTGCGGTGCTCATATCCATTTCAAAGCCGAAGAGCCAGCGCTGTCCGAAGACGTTTCCGTGGTCATGTGGTCGGCATGACTAAACACCAAGGCGCACGGAACGCTGTTCCCTTCCCACCGAAGTGGAACCTATTTATCTACTTGCAGTTTCTTGCTTTCGAACTGCTAGGTTGGCCAAGTGAGAAAGGCAGACTCTAAATAGCGTAAATAAGCATTTGAGAAAGGATGGCTGACTGCAGCACGCTATCCTACCATAGCTTAAGCGTCTTTAATTTCTGCAGTCTGAGAGGGAGGAGAAAATAAAAGTTGAATGTGGAGAATAAATTCTTTGGTAGGCAAAAGGAAGTACGTTACTTGAACAGAAATGCTCTCATACGTTGTTATTGTTCTGATAGGTCTATCAGCATATTTGGATATTAAGCAAAACCTCAGAACAGAGGACAAAACTGAACTCTGTAATAATGTATCGTCATTAAATACATTGTAGTATTATCTTTAAGTACATGATAGGGATGGTCATCCCCTTTGACCGAGTTTATCTTTAAGTACATGATAGGGATGGTCGTCCCCTTTGACCGAGTGCGCAGCTTCCGGAGGGACGCACATGGAGCAGTGAAGAAGAAGAAGAGATTGGATTTATACCCCGCCCTTCACTTGGAGTCTCAGAGCGGCTTACAAACTCCTTTCCCTTCCCCTCCCCACAACAGACACCCTGTGAGGTGGGTGGGGCTGAGAGAACTCTGACACAAACTGCTCTTTCAAGGACAGCTGTGCCAGAGCTTGTGACTGACCCAAGGTCACATCAGCAGGTGCAAGTGGAGGAGTGGGGAATCAAACCCGGTTCTCCCAGATTAGATTAGAGTCCGCACACTTAACCACTACACCAAACTGGCTCTCAAACTGGGATGTCCCTCATAGCAACTCTAATGCTGAAACTGCACACGAGCTAAGGGGTAATTGCGATACCTGCTGCTGGAGCGCCCTGAAACTCTTGATGGTTGCACCATTGTTTTGCTACTGTAGTCCCATTTGTGTGCTGCTCAGCCTTTTGTGAGTGTTTGGCCATCTCCCATCTCAGCCAAGCTGATTCCCCCCATGATCACCTTACTGCTGCATTGGACCCTGCTCATATTTTTCTGTTTGCAAGCTGGTTGTCTGTATTTCTTTTTGCCGTCAAGTCGCACCCCACTTATGGTGACTCAGTAGGGATCAATGGGGTGACAGATGCCGCAGCCATTATAGCAGACTCTTACCAAAATTATTTACATTTCAACAAGCCAAAGAAAACCCCATTGAAAATGTAGCATATGTCTACACTTAATGCTGTAGGTTTTCTTACATAAAATTTTTTCACACTAAACATTTCGAATCAAACCTTGTCTCTCATCTCACTCGTTCTAAAAGGGGAGGGGGGAAAAAGGCTTGTGTTTGCGTGCCCCCACCCCACCCCCAAGTTTCTTAATTTCCCTAGTGGAAAAACGGAAGACGTTCTCAGACTTTTTTTCTCGCGGTACATTTTGGGTGAGAAAAGCCTTCTCTTCAAAATAGCATTTCGCTCATTCCGAAAGAGAACATCGGGTTTTGCTCCCCCACATTTCCCATTTTTTCCCCTGCCAGAAAAAGTGAAAAGTCTTGGGAAAACTAGTTCCTCCCATTCCCGCGATCCCCCCTGAAATGACCTCTATGCTCAGTGCAGAAACGGCTCCAGTTCAGCACTGATCACTCACTCGGTTTCCATCCTCCCGGCTCCCCACTTAAGACAAAAGGACATGAGCACCTCCTCTCGAGTAGCCACCTCTCGCAGCTTGACCACTCCGTCCTTCAGTTCTTGTTCCCCGAGGATGGCCACCAGCGGGATGCCCGTCTCCTCGCAGTACTGCAGCTGGTTCAACAGCTTGGGGTTCTTCTTGTAAAGCATCTCAGCCTAGAGGAGGCACAAAGCAGAGGCAGCGTTAGAGACCGGGCACCCCCCGGATTCTACAGCAGTGGCTTTCTCACGGCATTCTGGGGGCCTCCCTCCTTTTGAGGGTTTCATGGCAACTGACTGGCGAGTAAATAGGCAGTGGTGGAGAGCAATGCTCCCTCTAAGCCGTGGAGTCTTGTGAGCAAAAATCCTACTTTGTGAGCGACTGGCATTAAAGCTGTGAGCGAGCGATTGGGCTACTGCAAACATTAGTTGGCTCTGGAGCCGTCCTTCCTGAGCGGAGACAAAAATGTGTGAACCGGAGGCTAAAAAACTGAGCTAGCTCACACTAACTCAGCTTAGAGGGAACACTGGCGGAGGAAGAGAAGAAGAAGAAGAGAAGAGATTGGATTGATACCCCGTGGCCCTTCACTACCCGAAGGTGTCTCAGAGCGGCTCACAAACTCCTTTCCCTTCCCCTCCCCACAACAGACACCCTGTGAGGTAGGTGGGGCTGAGAGAGCTCTGACAGAAACTGCTCTTTTTCAAGAACAGCTCTTATCGAAACTATGGCTTGCCCAAGGTCATCCAGCCAGGTGCAAGTGGAGGAGTGGGGAATCAAACCCGGTTCTCCCAGATTAGAGTCCACGCACTTAACCACACCGAACTGGCTCTAGCCCATAAAGAAACTGAATAGTATTGTCCTATAAGGAAACGGAATGAGTCTTCCTATAGTTGTTCTTTGTTCCTGAGGAAGGACCAGAAGTCTGAAACACTGAATACTACCTAGGAAAAGTGTTGGATATCTACTCTGGACTTTGTATTTTCCTTTCATGGATCCTGTGGGCTTCTGCAT
>NW_015159859.1:13762-14935 GCF_001447785.1 Gekko japonicus
CTCTGCATTAGGCAGTCATGGGAGCCGCTTGGAGTGTCTGTGTGTGTGTGTTCTCAGGTTCACATGGGGTAAGAGGAAGGTCCGACCCGGCTGGCTGATGCCCTGCGGGAATCACTCATGCAACCCAGAACATGCCCCAGAATCAGCGCAGCACTCAGGCAGACGAGCTGATGCAGGAAGGGCTCCTTGAGAGGAGGAAACCTAAACAATGAGCATCCTAGACCAGCGGTGCCCAACCTTTTCAGTATGGTGACCTACTCAAGGGCCTTTTGCCTCCAAGGCAATCTATGACCGTGGCACCCATCTCATTCCTCGTTCCATTTCCTGCGGTGCCCGACCAGTTGTTTTTGACAAGCCGACACACTCTGCACAAAGGGTACAGCTGCCCCCACCATGAACCCCACGCAGGTGGCATTCCGACAGACGCAGCAGATGGAGGTGACGTTCCAGCCTCTGACCACCCTCTCCTCCTCCTCCGCTACTCCCTCCAATTCCCCCAGAGAGTCCCACGAGTGACCCTCAGGACATGTTTTCCTTGATCAACAGGCAGACGCAGCGAAGAACCCCCCCCCCAACTAATGTGTGACCAGTGTTCTCTCTAAGCTGAGTTAGTGTGAGCTAGCTCACAATTTTTTAGCCTCCGGCTCACACATTTTTGTCTTCGCTCAGGAAGGAGGGCTCCAGAGCAAACTAATTTGTGCAGTCGGCAAATCACCTGCTCACAACTTTAATGCTGGTAGCTCAGAAAATAGAATTTTTGCTCACAGGACTCCACAGCTTAGAGGGAGCACATGGAAGACGCTTATTTCCAGGGTCGGATCCCGATTGCCAAAGTACAAGAGAGAGCGATGGAAAGGGCCGGGGCGGCCGTGAGGGAGGGATGGCCCATGATGACCCACTTGCAGAGGCTGCGTGACCCACTTTTGGGTCCCGGTGAACCGTTTGGGAAACACCGTCCTAGAGTACTGATTTCCAGCTTGGTGCCTGCCTGGTTCTCGAGGATAAAATCCAAAGGGTCTCCAATGGAACAGGATAAAAACCAAGTGTCGGGTTGCTCCCTACCAGGTGACTCAAGTATTGAGTCCATCCCACACGGGCACATCACAGCCGCACACCTCTGATGGCCACTCTTCCTACGGCTCTTGGCTTGGAAACCTGCATGGCTGTGTAGGG
>NW_015159859.1:15116-16266 GCF_001447785.1 Gekko japonicus
ATGCCCACCGTTCTGAGGAACCTTCCAGCTTTTTGCAGTTAGCCCTGCCCCTGTGGCAGCAATTCTGTGGCACCTTCCACTATGCTTTTTTATAATCCCAAAGTGCCCACGGGCAGGGCCGGCTCGCTCACTAGGCACTTGCCTAGAGCGCGCCGGCCCTTAGGGGTGCCAAACTGGCACCCGCCCCCCCCCACCAAAAGCCCACCCCCCGCCAAAAGCCCTGCAACTTTCTTGACCGGGGGGGTGACTGCCGCGCGCCGCCAGGTCTTTCAGTGCGCTCAGAAGCGCAGCCGTCCTCCAGGAGCCACTGGCCTCCCCACCCCCATGAATAAGTGGTTAGGAGCGCAGACTCTAATCTGGGTGACCCGGGTTGGATTCCCCCACTCCTCCTCCACGTGCAGCTGCTGGCGTGGCCTTGGCTCAGTCACAAGTTCTCTCAGAGCTGTTCTCTCAAGGGCAGTCCTCGAAAGAGCTCTCTCAGCCCCACCAACCTCACAACTTTTCAGATTTTGTGTTGTTCATTCTTCCTAAAATGCATTTATGTTTGAAAATTGGGGGGCGCAAGGGGGGGGGCGCCAGAAGATATCCTCGCCTAGTGTGCAAAAAAACCTGGGGCCGGCCCTGCCCACGGGGCTCTTGTTGGGACCTTTCTCTGGACACTAGCTAGCACACTGGCAGCGCCTGCCCGGAGGCTGCAGTTCCCAGACGGCCCTTATTCCAGATAATGGAACACAGCCGCTCCAAATATCACTGGACTGGCACAAAAAACTTGCAGGGACCTTTGAGCTTTCAACTCTTGACCTGACATCCCGGGACTTCTCAACTAGCACAGAGAGGACCTGTGAACCAGAAGCAGCGTCCTAGATCTAGGAGGACCAGAGAAGATCATCGCTGCACATGCTTAGCTATAAATCAAATGTATTTGCCTGGTAGGGGAATGCAGCAACCTCTGAATAAGGGTCAGTTACAGAAATCTGGGCTCGTTCCTCAAAGATGCAACACGCTGACCCAGGTTAGCGCCTACATGACACAGAGAGCCCCTGGAAATAATGATGATGAAGATGAAGATGATGAAGATGATGAAGAAGAAGAAGAAGAAGAAGAAGAAGAAGAAGAAGAAGAAGAAGAGGAGGAGGAGGAGGAGGAGGAG